>NW_026574992.1:0-120494 GCF_905146905.1 Nyctereutes procyonoides | reverse complement strand
TCCCGCCACGTCCAGTCCCGCAACGTCCGGTCACCCCCCGTCCCTCCTGCCACGTCCAGTCCCGCCACGTCCCATCATGTCCCGTCCCTTCCCGCCACGTCCCGTACCGCCACGTCACGTCCCGCCACGTCCCGTCCATTCCCGCCATGTCCCGTCACGTCCCTCCGCATCCCGCCCCGTCCCGCCATGTCCCGGCCTGCCACGTCCCGTCATGTCCCGTCCTTTCCCGCCACGTCCCGTTCCGCCACGTCACATCCCGCCACGTCCCGTCCATTCCGGCCACGTCCCGTCCCGCCACGTCCCGTCCAACCCCGTCCATTCCTGCCACGTCCCGTCCCGCCATGTCCCGTCATGTCCCGTCCTTTCCCGCCTCATCCCGTCCCTCCCCATCCCGCCCCGTCCTGCCACGTCCCGTCCCGCCGGGTCCCGTCATGTCCCGTCCCTTCCCGCCACGTCCCGAACCGCCACGTCACGTCCCGCCACGTACCGTCATGTCCCTTCCCGGCACGTCCTATCCCTCCGCGTCCCGTCCCGCCTCATCCCGTCCATTTCCGCCTCATCCCGTCCCGTCCCTTCCCGCCCCGTCCCTTCCGGCAACGTCCCGTCCCGCCACGTCCCGTCATGTCCCGTCCTTTCCCGCCACGTCCCGTCCCGCCACGTCCCTTCATGTCCCGTCCCTTCCCCCCACGTCCCGTACCGCGATGTCATATCTCGCCACGTCCCGTCCATTTCCGCCACGTCCCGTCCCGTCCCTCCCCATCCCGCGCCGTCCCGCCACATCCCGCCACGTCCCGACCCGCCATGTCCCGTCCCGTCCCACCCCTCCCACCACGTCCCGTCCGCCCCGTCCCGCATCGTCCCGTCCCGCAACGTTCCGTCCCGCCATGTCCCGTCCAGTCCGGCCACGTCCCGTCCCGCCACGTCCCGTCATGTCCCGTCCTTTCCCGCCACGTCCCGTCCTGCCACGTCTCGTCATTTCCCGGCCTTTCCCTCCACGTCCCGTCCTGCCACGTCCCGCCACGTCCCGTCCCGCCACGTCCCGTCCCGCCACGTCCCGTCATGTCCCGTCTTTCCCGCCACGTCCCGTCCCGCCACGTCCCGTCATGTCCCGTCTTTCCCGCCACGTCCCGTCCCGCCACGTCCCGTCATTTCCCGTCGTTTCCCGCCACGTCCCGTCCCGCCACGTGCCATCATGTCCTGTCCTATCCCGCCACGTCCCGTCCCGCCACGTCCCGTCATGTCCCGTCTATCCCGCCACGTCCCGTCCGGCCACGTCCCGTCATTTCCCGTCCTTTCCCGCCACGTCCCGTCCCGCCACGTCCCGCCACGTCCCGTCCCTTCCCGCCACGTCCCGTCCCGCCACGTCCCGTCATGTCCCGTCCCTTCCCGACACGTCCCGTCCCGCCACGTCCCGCCACGTCCCGTCCTGCCACGTCCCTTCATGTCCCGTCCCTTCCCGCCACGTCCCATACCGCCACGACACGTCCCGCAAAGTCCCGTCCCTTCCCGCCACGTCCCGTACCGCGATGTCATGTCTCGCCACGTCCCGTCCATTCCCGCCCCGTCCGGGCAGACCCGGCCCACCACGTCCTGGCCTGCAACGTCCCGTCCCGCCACGTCCCGTCCATTCCCGCCACGTCCCGTCCCGCCCCGTCCCATCCCGCCACGTCTTTTCCCGCCCCGTCCCGTCCCGCCAGGTCCCGTCCCGCCACGTCCTGTCATGTCCCGTGCCTTTCCGCCATGTCCCGTAATGCCACGTCACGTCCAGCCAAGTCCCGTCCATTCCCGCCACGTCCCATCCCTCCCCATCCCGCCCCGTCCCGCCATGTCCCGTCCCGCCACGTCCCGTCATGTCCCGTCCCTTCCCGCCACGTCCCGTTCCGCGACGTCCCGTCCCGCCACGTCCCGTCCATTCCCGCCACGTCCCGTCCCGTCCGTCCCCATCCCGCCCCGTCCCGTCCCGCCCCGTCCCGACACGTCCCGTCCAGCAACGTCCCGTCCCGCCACGTCCCGTCCATTCCCGCCACGTCCCTTCCCGTCCCTCCCCATCCCGCCCCGTCCCGCAATGTCCCATCCCGCCACGTCCCGTCATGTCCCGACCCTTCCGCCACGTCCCGTAATGCTACGTCACGTCCCGCCACGTCCCGTCCCTTCCCGCCACGTCCCGCCACGTCCCGTCCCTTCCCGCCACGTCCCATTCTACCACCTCACGTCCCGCCACGTCCCGTACCACCACGTCACGTCCCACTAAGTCCCGTCCCGTCCCGCCCCTTCCCTTCCTGCCACATTCCTTCCCGCCACGTCCCGTCATGTCCCCTCCCTTCCAGCCACGTCCGCCCCGCCACGTCCCGTCCATTCCCGCCTCATCCCGTCCCGTCCCTTCCCGCCCCGTCCCCATCCCGCCCTGTCCCGTCCCGCCCCGTCTCGCCACGTCCCGTCCCGCAACGTCCCGTCCCGCCACCTCCCGTCCATTCCCGCCACGTCCCGTCCCGCACGGGCCGTCCTGCCACGTCCCGTCCATTCCAGCCACGTCCCGTCCCGCCACGGCCCGTCCAGACCCTCCCCATCCCGCCCCGTCCCGCCATGTCCCGTCCCACCACGTCCCGTCATGTCCCGTCCCTTCGCCCACGTCCTGTCCCGCCATGTCCCGTCCCGCCACGTCCCGTCCATTCCCGCCACATCCCGTCATGTCCCGTCCCATCCCGCCACGTCCCGTACCGACACGTCACGTCCCGCCACTTCCCGTCCCTTCCCACCACGTCCCGTCCTGCCACGTCCCGTCATGTCCCGTCCCTCCCCATCCCGCCCCGTCCCGCCACGTCCCGTCCCGCCACGTCCCGTCCCGCAACGTCCCTTCCCTTCGCGCCTCATCCCGTCCCGTCCGTCCCCATCCCGCGCCTTCCCGGCCCGCCCCGTCCCGCCACATGCCGTCCCGCCACGTCCCGTCCCGCCTCATCCCGTCCATTGCTGCCTCATCCGGTCCCGTGCCTTCCCGCCCCAACCCGTCCCTCAGGCAACTTCCCGTCCCGCCACGTCCCGTCCATTCCCGCCACGTCCCGTCAACTCGTGTCCCTTCCCACCACGTCCCGTACCTCCACGTCACGTCTCGCCACATCCCGTCCATTCCCGCCACGTCCTGTCCCATCCCTCACCATCTCGCCCCGTCCCGCCACGTCCCGTCCATTCCCGCCACGTCCCGTCAACTCGTGTCCCTTCCCACCACGTCCCGTACCTCCACGTCACGTCTCGCCACATCCCGTCCATTCCCGCCACGTCCTGTCCCATCCCTCACCATCTCGCCCCGTCCCGCCACGTCCCGTCCCACCACGTCCCTTCCATTCCTGCCACGTCCCGTCCAGCCACGTCCCGTCCCGCCACGTCCTTTCCCGCCCCGTCCCTTCCTGCCACGTCCCGTCCCGCCACGTCTAGTCATGTCCCGTGCCTTTCCGCCACGTCCCGTAACGCCACGTCACGTCCCACCAAGTCCTGTCCATTCCCGCCACGTCCCGTCCCGTCCCACCGCATCCCGCCCCGTCCCGCCATGTCCCGTCCCGCCACGTCCTATCCATTCCCGCGACGTCCCGTCCCGTCCCTTCCCGTCCCGCCCCGCCCCGCCACGTCCCGTCCCGCAACGTCCCATCCCGTCCCGCCTCATCCCGTCCCGTCCCTCCCCATCCCGCCCCGTTCGCCGCGTCCCGTCCCGCCACGTCCCGTTCCGCCCCGTCCCTTCCAGCCACTTCCCGTCCCGCCACGTCCCGTCCATTCCGCCACGTCCCGTCCCGTCCGTCCCCATCACGCCCTGTCCCGTCCCTCCCCGTCCCGCCCCTTCCCGTCCCGCAAAGTCCCGTCCCGCCACGTCCCGTTCATCCCCGCCACGTCCCGTTCTTTCCCGCCACGTCCCGTCCCGCAACATCCCGTCACCCCCCGTCCCTTCCTGCCACGTCCAGTCCCGCCATGTCCCGTAATGTCCCGTCCCTTCCCGCCACGTCCCATACTGCCACGTCACGTCCCGCCACGTCCCGTCCATTCCTGCCACGCCCCGTCCCGTCCCTCCCCATCCCGACCCGTGCCGCCACGTCCCGTCCCGCCAAGTCCCGTCATGTCCCGTCCCTTCCTGCCACGTCCCGTACCACCACGTCCCGTCCCGCCACGTCCCGTCCAATCCCGCCACGTCCCGTCCCGCCACGTCCCGTCATGTCCCGTCCCTTCCCGCCACGTCCCGTCCCGCCACGTCCCGTCCCGCCTCGTCCCGTCCATTCCCGCCTCATCCCGTCCCGTCCCTTCCCGCCCGTTTCCTTCCAGCAACGTCCCGTCCCGCCACGTCCCGTCCATTCCCGCCACGTCCCGTCCCGTCCGTCCCCATCCCACCCCGTCCCGTCCCGCCACGTCCCGTCATGTCCCGTCCAGTCCGGCCACGTCCCGTCCCGCCACGTCCCGTCATGTCCCGTCCCTTCCCGCCACATCCCGCCACGTCCCGTCCCTTCCCGCCACGTCCCATTCTACCACCTAACGTCCCGCCACGTACCGTACCACCACGTCACGTCCCACTACGTCCCTTCCCGTCCCGCCCCTTCCCTTCCTGCCACGTTCCTTCCCGCCACGTCCCGTCATGTCCCGTCCCTTCCAGCCACGTCCGCCCCGCCACGTCCCGTGCCGCCTCGTCCCGTCCATCCCCGCCTCATCCCGTCCCGTCCCTTCCCGCCCCGTCCCCATCCCGCCCTGTCCCGTCCCGCCCCGTCTCGCCACGTCCCGTCCCGCAATGTCCCGTCCCGCCACGTCCCGTCCGTTCCAGCCACGTCCACTTCCTTAGTAATTTGGCTATCTGAGTTAATTTGTGAATTTGCTAGGTTAAAGCCTAGTTCATGGTCACATTTCAACAAAACAGCTTGAATATAAAGAATAAAAATGTAAAAAGGTTGGTTTTTCTTTGTTGGTGGTGTTTGGTTTGCTTTTTTTTTTTTTTTTTTTTTTTTTGGATGGGTCACCCCTTTGTTCTCCTGGGTCCAGATTTCTATAAAGCTGAAAATTAAGTGGTAATAAGTCTGGTGTTTATGCATTTGCCATTTCAAAAATTAAATGATACCTGTGTTGAAGTCTTGCCTAAAACTGCTAAAGGTAGAATTATGCTATGTGAATATTAATGTGTATATAACTTGATTTCAAAGTAGAAGCCTGGAAAAGTCTAGAATCTTTCCTAGGAATGCCATCTGGCTACCTGAATACTAATTTGAAACAAATGTGATACTAAAGGTGCCTTAGATTTCTGACACCTTTGCTCAGAGATCACAAAGTCTCCGCTTAATTTGAGACTGTTACTCTGAAACACACCTTGCATCCCTGTGGGCTAATTTTCCCCAGGTGTCCTAGCTTTTATGGCTACATTTTATCATGATTTATTGATAGCCCCTGGCATAAGGGTCTGCAGCCCAACTCAGTGCCACACATTTTGCATTTTTAAATGGTAGTTCTCACCAAATAATGCCCCCCCCAGAGGAAACCTTAATGATACCCCAGATCCTCTTTGTAAATGCATCTTATTAATCACATGAAATTGAGTAAATTACAGCACCACTAAAGCCCCTGCAGTAATTTTTCAGCCCAATCCTCTAATTTCATAAATGTGGAAACTGAGGCACAGACCTGTTTGCGTCTGTGAGAGAGAGGTGTTACACACGTTAACACTTCTGACAAAAGAATTTGCAGATCCTGATTAATGTCCTGTATTCTCTGCATTATTAGAGAATAATATTTTGACTTACTAGAGTTGGTCTCATTAAGATACAGTGTTTGCTTTGAAATCAATGTTTCTATGGAAACTAATTTTAACTTTTACAGATATTGATTACAGCCTTGTGAAAAGGCAAGAGAAGGAGGAATGCTTCGCTCTCTGGGCAGTAAAACAAAAGCAATTAATAAAATGAAAAGTGGAAAAAAATTAAAAAAATTAAAAAACCCAAACAGGATTGTGTGGGAGGAGGGCAAAAAATTTTTCACACAAAGAGTATTTGTTGAGGAGAGTGTACATTTGCAAAAAAGAAAAAAAATAGCAATCCTCCTTCTAGCTGGGTGGAAATGTGCCTTTTTTTTTCCCCATAAAATATATGTTTACAAATGAAAGGTGACTTCAAATGGAGGCATGTGCTCCTTCTGACTTCCAGAGAAGGGCTTGAGGGTTCTGAAAATTCAGTAGCTCCCAGGAATATTTTTCCTCATGATTTAAGTCGTGTCCTTTTAAGACTTTCTACAGTTGTTGCTGTATGTGAATATGGTTGTTCTCAAGCACTACGTTTGATATTAAAGTGTGTTTTTCGAGAAAGATGACATACAATTGATGGGCTTCCACTCCCCCCCCACTCCCCCAGCTACCCCCCCACCCCACCCCCCACCCTGCAACATGGTGGTGCTTGTATCCAGAGAGAATTTATCTTTAGGATAATACCTTTGGCGGGGAGGGAGGGAGGGAGGATCCTCGTAACCTTGAGGGTTGGGGTTGATTTCTTGAGTAGCCCAAGGCTGGAGAAAGCTGCCCGCAAAGAAGCTGCATTGTGAGAATTTGCGGGAGGGAAATGCTGCGTCCGTGCAAAGCTGAAGGAGACTGCGGTGTCTGGGCATTGTTTGTGAGTCCTGGGGGCTTTAACCATGAAACCTCCAACAAACAGTGAATTCTGTGGCCGCCTACAGTGATGTGTGCGTTTCACCAAGTGAATGCTCCTATTTCAAGAATTCAGTTTCAGTTTTAACTTCAATTTTCTCTCCCCCCCCATATGACAAAACTGCGTCATTCCTTCCCTTTGCCCCTTGGCTTCCCCACCCCACAAATTTTAAAACAACCCAAAGGGGGGGGGACAGAAAAATCCCGAAAACAGCAATCCCTTTTGAATCCTCGGTAACGGTGATGGTGAATACTGCAGGTAGACAGCGTTGCGCATGTGTTTCATTTTTCTCTGCGTCGAAATGTCCAGGAAAATTGCAAGTCTTGTTATTTTGTTTGTTTTTCTGCGTGCTGCTCCTATGGAAAAGACGGCAGTCCTCTTCCCTGCCCGAAGTGTGTAAAATGCCTCCTTCATAACCTGAGACTTACTTTCATTTTCTAGGTGCCGGAGAATCTGGTAAAAGCACCATAGTGAAGCAGATGAGGATCCTGCATGTTAATGGGTTTAATGGAGAGTAAGTGTCAACTCTGGGCAAGGGCACAGCAGGATTAACACATTTGATACTAACCTTTAGGAAGTTTAGGTAGATTTTGGGGGCTGGGCAGCCAATTTTCACTTGATTTTTTTCAGCCTACATGTTAGAAAATCCAGGGAAGAGCTCTTTGGGGATTCCCCCCCCTCCTTTTAATCTTTGGTGCAGCAATAAATAATAACAGTAATAATAAAGCACCAGGGTTCTTAGGAAAACACCCCCACCCCACACCCCACCCCAGGAAAACAGCACCTGGCTGGCCCTGTGACAGGTCTGCCGCAGGCCTGCCCACAGATTTTGGTGCAGTGGGTCTTCAACATGGCTGACACCTGCCGAGGCCACCCCCTTTGCGGGCACCCTGGCCACTGCAGAGAAGCCCCCCCCACCCCCACCCCCGCATCACAGTAGATGTCAGCGCAGTGCACCAATGCAGGATGTTTTAAGTTATTAGAGAAAAACACTGTCTCAATGTCCTCACCTAAAACAAAGTTAGAAGAGGCAAGTAGTCCCTGTTAATAATTGTTCCCCCACCAGCCCCCTTTGGAATTAATATTATGGGCAAATCATTGTTTCCCTTTCTTTAAAAAAAAATCCATAGTCTTGCCTAAAGAAAGAAAAAGGAGACATGTAAGTGATGGAGATTGGGAGTTAGGTACTTCCGGCCGGCCGGGTCAAGGGGCATTTTTGCCTTTGAAAAGTCCTTGCAGGCATCCTGGTATAGGGACAGGGTGACAATACCGCATTGAGAACAAAGATTAAGAGAGAGGGACCTAAGAGAAATGTAGGGTCCTGTTTGCCATGAAGAATGCAAACGGAGGGGAGCTTTCAATATCATCAGGGCACTGGCTTTTCTTTCCAGACCCCAAATGGACACCCCCTCCTCCCCCCTGGGGAAACAGAAGACACTAAATCTCTCATCTTCTGCTTTCACTGGGGTGACAGCCATTCACTGCACCAGACTGCAAACACCTGAAGGCACTAGTTTGGAATTACTAGCTGGTTAGCAGTCCTAATCCCTTCCCTAAACCTGGGTTCAGTTTAAAAGTTGTCTCTCCGTTGCATCCCCTTTGGTTTCGAAAGGGGACATTGAGTCAAGGCTGCATAGTTTGTTATGCACCAAAGGCACCCCCTCTGCCCCCCCCAAATAAAATGCCATTTACGTACTTTACGTACGGATGCCTTCTACGCACCAGGCACTGAGGACACAATGATGGATTTTATTACCTTTCAGAGGTAAAAGGACTGCACTTAAAGGCAGCCCTTAATGGAACATTCTAGAATTTTCTTAGGTCAGCTAATCGGGGCTGAGGATGATGTCACACATACAACTGGGTGTTTTAGTTTAGGATGATTTCTATGCTTTAAGCATGGATTCGCAAGGATGGGCTACTTTACCAATTTTAGGAGTGAC
Organism: Nyctereutes procyonoides; assembly: GCF_905146905.1. Classification (NCBI taxonomy): domain Eukaryota; kingdom Metazoa; phylum Chordata; class Mammalia; order Carnivora; family Canidae; genus Nyctereutes; species Nyctereutes procyonoides. The sequence goes on along the minus strand of NW_026574992.1, from coordinate 111,898 downwards.
CCGATGTGTTATCAATATGCACATGCAGGTCACTAATAGAGCTGGCTCACTCTCACTTGTCACAAAGCAATTCTGAGATTCTTAATTCCTGACACACCCTTCAATAAAGCCCTATTCCCAGAGATTGCCAGCAGTTGATAAACAAAAAGCCCAAAACTGACTTTTAGTTATGTGAATTTGTAATTTAAAGATAAATCTTGTATAATTATTCCCCCCCCCACTCCCGCAACTTGCCGGGGAGTGCTTCTTCACGAGGCTAGTTAAGCAAAAATAATTTGACCATGTACCCTCTAGATAAATATTTTGATTAAAACTGGACATGGCTAGCATTTTTAAAAGGACGCAGCCGCCGCTGTTTACCTTCTTGAGTCCAGCAGAAGGTAGGACATCCTTGCCATAACTTAAGGCTTCCTCACTCCCCAGGCTGCCCTACGGTTCTTTTTAATTTTTAGAGAAAGGGTTCTCCCTTGACGAACCGGTCTGTAACACACACGAGGCATTTAAACCAGAACTTCTCTTTTCTATTTTCTTTTTAAAAAGAGGAAGCAACATTCCCAGTCTGCCTGCCTGGTAGAGGAAGCCATAGGTAATCTCTCAGGATGTTAAATTTAGCCCGTGGAAGTGACATACAGGGGGATTCTTCGTGTGAGTCTAGAAACTTTATTTTTGTCTCCTTCAAATGAGCCTCCTCTTTTCTTTTTCCTCACTGCGGTATTGCAACAAAAGCGGTTTCCTTCTTCACTAGGGATTCCCTGTGAAATAATGGTGACATCCATCCACTCGGGGTGTTCTGCGTGGCGCGGGGCCTTTCCCTCCTCACTCCCGTGAATGTGCGCTTTGTCAGGGCTGGGCTGAGCTATTAAATTTGCCTTCACTATCCGCACACTGCCGGGCCGGTTACATTTTGAGAGTAAAGTGTAATATTAATCTGACCTTGAGAAATACAGAGGTCAAGTGTGGATTTTCCTAACTCAAAGCTAACTCTTCCTCATGTTGGGGTGGTGGGGGAAGGTGCCATTAACATTGGTTGAGCTAATAAGCTAATCAATTTTAAAAAAAAACCCATGTAGAACGCTTAGCTGCGCTGCCCTTCCCACCTTCAAGGAGGAATTCCTACCATTTATGAAGATTAGGTTTTGAGTAGGGTTTTGGGGCTTTTGGTTTTTATTTTTTTATGGTGGTGGTAGTGGATTTTGTTCTTCCAGTTTTTTCTTTTTCTTTTTTTTCTTTTTTTTTTTTTTTGCTGCCTCACGGTGCAGACACAATTTTAATTGATGACAATTTATCGGGAACAATTATATAAATAAAAACACTTTAGAGGTAGTTACCCCGACTACAAGAAGGGAGGAAATTAATACTGCACCAGGAAATCATGGGCAAAAATCAGGCATGTCTGTGCCTTTGTGTGTTCAGATACAACATGGGAGAGATTGAGATCTGGGAGAAATAAGCCTTACGAGCTGCTGTATTCTCAAAAGAATTGTGAGATAAATCACTGCTTTATCTCCCTGATGCGTGTACATTTAGGGAAAGCACAAGAAAATAATTATCCGTCCCTTCTGTATACCCGACCAGAGAGTCTCCAGAGGGCTCGGCTAATAGGGTGGCGGAGGTGTGGCATTCTTCCCTCCACGGCCGCAGTCTCAGGAGACATTCCAGCTTAGCCAGGAAGGCGACCAGGATTGACCCGGGAGGATGGCGGACATTTGTTTAGGAATGTAGAGAGGCTGTGTGGGGTTTTTGGGAAATCGCGGCGCCTTGCAGATGAGGCGAGCTTTCAATCTCTCTTTAAAAGGGGCGGCGAAGAGGACCCGCAAGCTGCAAGGAGCAACAGCGATGGGTAGGCACATTCAAAAACAGAAAAACTTTTTTAACAGACACACACACACGAAGATCACACTGGGAAACCCGAGACCCGGGGAGGAAGCAGAACTCATGTCAGGGCCATCAGCCATCATGGTCCACGTTCGCACATGACACATGAACAGTCTCTTAACATTGCAGAGCGAGGGAAGCGCAGAACGTAATTGGGGGGGGGAGCCTTTAAGTATAATTAAATCCAGCTGGGGACAAATTATAGATTTCATTTCAGCTTTAGCTGATCAGTTTAAGATTTCGAGAATTGATGTTTTTCCGTATGGTTTGTTTCCCCACTCCCCACCCCTACCCCAGCTGTCCATTCAAATTGGCTACTTGTTTTTAAAAACTATCTACTAAATTCCCTCCACCCAGTGCTTGGTCTGATTTTAAAATTTCAGACCTTTGAGGGGGGTGAAGACAAAAATCTTTCTCTCCTATTAAAATACGTGGTGCTGCACTGTCTGTAATTTGGGGAGGAAAAAAAGTGCCTCGGCACCTCGCAGGAGGTCATTGTTAAGAATGATCTCGAAAAGTCTCCGATCTCTTCAAGATTTTCAAGTACTTTTTTAATTGGAGGCATTTTGTGTTAGCTGGTGGATAGGAAATTCACGATGGCATCCGCTTTTTTTTTTCTCCATTCATTGTCAATTTTTTTGTGTTTCTTCAGTTCTCCATCCCCACTCCCATCACATGCCGACACGCACACGCATGCCAGGTAACCATTGCAGGTCTGCTTGCACATTCAGCATGCAGTGATGAAGCAGCTATTTCTCATGAGAACACGCAGAGCCAATTGACCTAGCCTAGGGTATCTCAAAGAAATAGCTTCTGAGGCCAGGGTGGGGCGGGGCAAAGGATCCTGGGACAAAGTAACTTACACATGTTTGTTCATCTGTTTCTTTTAGAATATATTATCCCTAGATGATGGCTACAGTTTCTCATCTTCCTGGCTATGTCCTATCACACTTTGCATGCTGGAATTGCCTGGTCTTAGGAACTTCTAATAAGAATACTATTCTGTTGTGGGGGGGAGGGGGAGGGGGCCCTACCACCTAACCTCTAAAGATAACCGAAAACCAAAAAAATTTTCAAAAAAAAAAACAATTTACAAAAACCCCACACACAAAAAAATACATGACATGAAATCCTTCATTGGCAAAAACTTAGTGTAACAGCAATCCAAAGGCATCTACGTAAAAGTGACCGTTTACTGTACCAAAAGTTGGCGTTTGAGAACTACCTGACAAGCCCTTAACTGAACCACCTACTGTGTACTAGACCCTTGCACCCTACTAATACCTTGCCTGCACTTCTATCTGTGACTCTGTTCTGCAAGTAAATATAAGAATTAACATACGTGATAAATAAAAATTCTCTGCATGTCTCAGCAATCCCTGTATCCTGCGTCTGTCTGCTGTCTTCTTTTGTCTGTCCTTTCCCACAAAAGCACAATGATAAGGTATTATAGGACGGAAAAGAGACTCTTAGGACGACCTAGCCTCCCCCCTACCCCTTAGGCAGCTGACGAGGGGGAGGGGACGGGCTCTTAAAATTCAAACCCTGACAACAGGCTTTATATACATATGGGGGGAGGGGGGAGCAATGTGCTAAAAGCACTTCAGCCTCAGTCCTGATATTTTAGTCCATCCAGACTTGGTCATGGATACATAATTTGGCTTTGTAAGTAGTTTTAGAGACCTCTGAGGGATTTTTCTCTGATTTTCACAATCAACGTTAAATTCATTAAGTGATAGTAAAAATGATGATAAACCTGCCAGCCCCAGTATAATATCTCCATCTACATAGTAATTGCTTCAATGGAAGAATTTTATGTTTTAGTATTACACACCCGAATTAGATTTTAGATTTCTATTTTAGCTGTTTTATACTTGATATACTCCCACACCTATTCACATACGTAGATGAATACTGAACACGTTCTCAAAATATCCGTATTTAAGACTGGAAGTTTTCCAATTATCATACTACTACTTAGACCAAAATATCAAACTGAATGAAAGAACCTAGTTTCTGGAAGTACTTTCCTCTTGCTGTATGTACATTTGGGTATTTAATACCCGGACATCTCTAATTTTAACTACTCTGGGACGTTGAAAGCGAAGGTTAATGGCTCTCATTACCATGCAAATGGAGCCTGTTTTTAATGAATGGGAATGGATCTGTCCCGTGGGATTTTAGGTAAATTTGAGTCCATAAGTGAACTTTAGGGGCAAACACACATCCTTTAGAAATTTCTCATGTCTAAATAACTGATTTTGACCCTAGTAGCACTGGGTCTGCACAGGGTTCCTAATTTCAGAAATGAGCTTCAGTGGTGCATGTGGAGAGCAGAAAAGCCCCACAGGAGGGTCAGGACAGCGTAGGGAGGTTGCATTAAGAGGAGGGGGCCAGAGCCCAGCCTCCCATCGAGGCATGAATGCCCACACTCCCGGTTTGCAGGACTGTTTGCAGGATGCCTCTCGCTGCCATGTCTGCTCCTCAAGCTCTCCTGACTTCAGCATTTTTAAGTGGGTGTGATGGGGGGGGCGTGTTCCTGGGACCATATTTTACCCCCACCCCACAACATACCCTCCCCCCACTGATGAGAACACTCCTAAACCAGCCTCTTCGATATCAAAAGCAGTTTCTCAGAGGCCAGTTTAAGGGAGAAAGAGGGCTGACTCTGGAGAAGGGGTGAAATGAAATCCGAAATCTGGGCTCACCCCTCAGATCAATATGCAGATCGTTATTTTGATAGGATTGAAACAGGAAATGTTAGCTATTCCTTAGAAGGCCCAAGGCCAGGATGGGGGGGCAGGGCTGTTGGCAGGTGAGCACACGACCCCCTGCACCTCCCCTCTACCCTCCACCCCTTGCACCCTGCTCTACTACTAATCACCCTGCAGCCTGCAGGAGCTGTTAACCAACCCCCCCCTTGTGTTTCCTCTTCTCCTGGGTGGTCACAAGCCTGATTCTCCCCCCTTTCCAGGACTCCTGGTGAATCCACCAAGTGAAAGCTTCACAGATACGAATCTTGAGCTTCTTTTTAAAAGTCCTACACAGCAAGAAAAAGAGGAGGCCCTGTCCCTTCTGCTTCTGTGACTCACTTTTCCTCAGCCTTAGTTCCCTCTGAGGGGTGGCACCCTCCTGCCACGTGACGGTAATATCAAGTCCCGCTGTGCGGCTCTAATGCACTGTAGGTGTGTCCTGCATTCGGGTTCCCTTCCCCCCCACCCAAAACCACAAGGTTGAGGCAATAGGTGTGATAAGATTTATACCCCAAGGCAGAGGTCCTTTTTATTCCTTGAAGACACAGACTCTTGAATCTGCTTGGGTCCTGTCTCAAATGACAGCGCTGAAGACACCTGCTGCACTTTGACACATTCCATCAGGGTCCCTTCCTGACACCCCCCGCCCCCCCCCCCCCCCCCCCGAGCCAAAGGGTGTGGCCTTTACTTACAGCCCCAGTGACTCTGAATAAAGATCATCCCACATGTCCTATATGACTTAAGTTCAAATCGCAATTAAAAAGGCTGCTAAACCTTTAACTTCTCCTAACAGGTACCCCTCCTCTTGCCACCCCCCACCCCCAGCACACAAGTCCCAGGTCATGAAGACTTCTGGGGACAGAATCTTACATTATCCCTATTCATATCAAAGGATCAACCTATATTAATGTCACTGAAAAACATCATTGCTGCTGGCTGGTGACTGACATGGTGACTTAAAAATGTCCCCAAATTCTTAAAATTCATAGTATCCTCATCTGCATTCACTGGTTCCCTGTACTAATCCAGTGATGGAGTAAGCCCCAAGTGGAACCATGAAACCTTTTCTCCTCCCCAATATGTGATTGACCTATCAGCCTCCCCCAGCCCCAATATATATACCACACACACACACACACACAGGGGTGTTGTAAAGGGCCAATAGGAACCTTGTAGGAGTGTTGCTGTGCAGTGGGAGCTTCACAAAATGGAGCCCATCTGAAACGGTCAATGAGCCAGGCCGGACTTCTGGTACAGTAGACTTGATCATTATCTTGATGCCAGTTTGCTAATCTGCCCCAATCGGGCATGTCCTCAGGACACACCTTTGGGAGTGATAATTTGAAACCATCCTTTATTCAGGAACCTCCAATCTGGACAGATTGGAAGCCATGGCTCTTACAAGAACAGAATACTATGCTTTTAGTTGGAATATCTTGTCTAAAGAGGCCCTGCTCATCAATGTGATGCAATATGATCTCTTTCTCTTTTCAATCCCACCGTAGTGAGAAGGCAACCAAAGTTCAGGACATCAAAAACAACCTGAAAGAGGCGATCGAAGTACGTGTCTGGGTCCTTTCTCTTTTCTCTTCGCCTCCCTTTCAGACATTGCTGTCCCCCTGACCTCTTTGCTAAATTGTTTTCAGACCATCGTGGCCGCCATGAGCAACCTGGTGCCCCCCGTGGAGCTGGCCAACCCTGAGAACCAGTTCAGAGTGGACTACATTCTGAGCGTGATGAACGTGCCTGACTTTGACTTCCCTCCTGTAAGCTCAGCTCCTGGATTGTCCCTTTAACCCCCTCCCCGGCACGCTGGGCGGCACGGGTGGTGAGCTCTGTTGGCGAGTCACCTGTATGTGGCACAGGAACATGGGTGACACACAACCCCCAGGCACACCTGTGCCAAAGCCACACACTTCGGGCAAAACTCGTTTCAGCAATCCTGATTCTTAGGAAAAAGTGAATTCCCTTAGGATCCTTAATGTTCAAACAAACAAAACAAAACCCTAATAATCAGATCATTAGAGCTTTTGCTCAAAATAGGTGAGCAGAATTCCATCACCCCTTGTAAATCTTGCCTCGCCCATCCCCACAAGTAAACACACTTTAATCTTCAACCTGATTAGATCGTAAATTTTCATGCGGGAAAGTGTCAGGAGTTGTGTCACAGCCTTAATCATGCCCTTGTACACGACTTGTGACAAGCAAAGCTGTATGTTAAACATGGCACACAAATGCGAATTGTCCAGTTAGAGGAAAGTATCCCAAGATACCAAAGAATGCAGAAGCGAAGTGCCAGCCCTGAGTTTTCTCATTTTAAACAATTTGCTAGTTGACCTTTATTAAGGTTTTTTTGTCTTGTTTTTCCCAAAAATCAGTCCTTGGCATTGGGCAAATGAAACCCTTTCTCATTTTTTTCCCTTTTTTTGCAAAAAAAAGGAAAAGAAAGGACTTTCACCTAAATTATAACTTGGAGATTTTCTTCTGTGCACCCTGGTTGGTGTGCAGGACGCTGTTTACAAAAATCCTCTGTTTCATAAAGGACTATTTTTAGGTAACACAAAACTGCCCAGGCCCAAGCATATACCTTTTGACCCCCCCCACCCTTGTTTGTAGGGGAGGAGTAGTTTATGAGAGGAAAACGGGGAAACAAGATGGAAAGATGCGCAAGTTTATAAGGCCCAGAAGGAAAGGACTTGTCTACAGTTAAAACAATGACTTATTGTTGCCTTTTGTCAGGCTTTCCTGGGAATTTGTGTTTGTGTATTTTAAATGGGCTTGGCTGCAAACTACTACTAGCAGGGAAGCAGTATTAATAAGTAGGGCTAGGTGCTTTTTTTTAAAACAGCATTTGCTTGGAAAAAAAAATTCAAGCAGTCAGCACAATATATATAATGCCTATTTCTAATAGAAGAAGAAATGGCAGCCTGTTGAAAATGCACCAGAACAGTAACCTTTTATTAGTTGTGCTGATAGCTAGACTGTGTCTCTTCCTACTTTTAATCCTTCTCTTGCTGAATTCACATCGAAGAAAAAAACCTCTTTCCTTGTTAAGGGAAGATCGCCCCCAAATCATTAAAAACGTTTCTATGTTCAAATGAAATGGGCATCGTAACCCCCACTGCAGTTCAGAACAACCCAGAGGTCATTTGCTCCCTTTTTTTCTCCCTATCACCACCCTCCCTGAGGGATGGGCACCAAGAAGGCCAGCTTTGCCAGCAATTCCTAACCATCATATTTTTGGGGTAAAATTCAAATTTTCCTGGAAGGGAAATTTCATCCCAGCACATCTTACAAATGAAATATCTTGTTTTCACAACACTGAATCATTCCTTGGCATATTCTCCTACTTCAGATTAATGTATATCTTTCCCGTAAAGGCAATTGTGTGAGGAAACAAAATGATTCAGTAGTTTACTCTGCCCTGTGTTCCCCCTCTCGCCCCCCCAAAAAATAACATAGGAGGAACACTACCCAGGACCAGTTAATTCACAATAAGAGGACAGCAGGAATTAATTACTTTGGCTTTTAATTACGTTTAACAAATTGAATGAAAGTTCTTGTGAGCAGAGAGTCATTAATTTGGCTCGCCACCGGGAACCCCACCCCATGCTGGTCACAGGGCGCCTGGTGGTGCCTGAGTCGGAGGGTTGGAGGGGTCGTGCTCCTGCCCAGGCACATGCTCATCCCTGGCCTTTCTTGTGTTTGCTCTCAGGAGTTCTATGAGCATGCCAAGGCTCTGTGGGAGGATGAAGGAGTGCGTGCCTGCTATGAGCGCTCCAACGAGTACCAGCTGATTGACTGCGCCCAGTAGTGAGTAACCCCTCTTCCACAGCCACACGCGGGATACGCACACGTGGAGAAAGTGCTCAAACTCTCAATTCCCGCTTGTGAAGTTACTGGCAGAGGGCTTCTGTTCATAGACGCCAGCCAGTCAGCTCCACCTGCACGTAGAAAGTTCTAGTCTGATTCATTTGTTTCAGAAAGCCCTTAATTGCACTTTTCAGTGCAGTGACATTATTTTATATAAACAATTAATGCCTGTGAGAGCAAAATGATAATTACTTGCAGTAAAGTGATGTTCGTAATTAATTAGCTTGAAGTAATTCATTGGATTGACCTCCAAGCTTTTGGAAGGAAGACTGGGCAGCTCTCGGGCTTTGAATAATGTAAAAATACTATATTTTATTGCTATAATTTAAAAACCTAACAAATGATGACGACAGAACCATTCCCTGCCCCCTCCTTGGTGGCTGATGATGGCCTTGCTATTTCTGCGATCAGGTAAGGGACTGCAGGACGTGTCCAGCGTTACTGGGTGCTGTTCATGTGGACTGAGGTTTTGTGTTGAATTCCATTGCCTACCCATATTATTCATTCATTCATTTGTTCATTCACACGGGGCTTTAATTCAAGGATGCTTCCCCCTGTGGGGTCCTTGCCCTGTCCCCTCCTGAGCTCTCTTCCAATGGACAGCACCGTACCTACCTGGAATGTTGCCTTTTAAATAGCCTACAGCCTCCCCGATCCTGTACCCGACACAGTAAATACATGACGGTCAGAGCCATAAAGGGGTTTTTGAAGGTAGCGCAAACACGCTACGTGGTCTCGGTGAAAATATTCTGAAGTTGGGGTGTCTTATGACTTGGTGCGGGGAGGGAGGTGACAAATGGTGATGTAGGTAGCTGAAACTCAGAAACGACTTTGCTATAGAAAATAAGGAGTCAGGAGCAAGGTTCCCAGTTGGCTCAGCAACAGCAACAAGTGCATTACTTAGGAGCCCCAAACCTGAGGGATTTATTGTGACTCTATCACCAGTTGAATAAATAGGAGGTAGGAACAGGTAACAGCAAACAAACAGCAAGTCCCCTAGAATCCTGTTATCTACAAATCACAGAAGCTTCTCGTAGGGTCTGTGAAACCTATCAATTCCTCCCTCCCTGGCCCCGCCTTCCCATAGTAAGTGCCCAGTGGATTGTTTCCAGTTGTCACAGACAGAGCTGTGTCGCAGTGGACTAGACATGCCAATCTGTGTGTTTTCTCAAGGAACACAAAAACAGTCCATCTTGGCCAGTCCCTGTGACCCCAACCCCCTACCACTTCTTTAACAAAGTCCCTGATTTTCTCAAAAGTTTGAACTAAAAGCTGGAAGTGCTAATTATAGTAACTCAAAACAAATGGAAATCCTGGAATTGTTTGCGTTTTGTATTTTGGATCCAAGTCAGAAGCACAGGTACAAGATTAGGAGGGTTTAACCCTCGAGGCTTTGAGTGCCCTGGAAGGGGGCAGGGGAGGGTGTAACAAGTTCATTGACCGGAATTTTAGCCAGGTTTCTGGGATTTTTTAAATTATTATTATTATTTTTATTTCCCACCATTTAAAAGTTTTCTCTTAAAGCACCATTTTATCTGAAAATGGCAACGTTTGCACAGTTTATGGAAAGTTTTAAGGAAACTTGGAGGGGAAAAAAAAAACCCAGCTTCAAACTTTTAAAATGTCTTCCCTGGCGGGATGATTGGAACAGCCCCGCATTCACGCTGACCAGCGTGTGTCTGGTTTAACTGCCTTTACGTTAAAGTTGCCATCCTGGTCTCTTGCCCATTTCTTAAGCTGCCTATTTTTATTTGTTGAGCTGGGGTTTGGCTGGCGGGGCTCCAGATGTCTCTCTCACAAGATTTGGTGCTGATGATCTATTTATAGAACTGTGGTTCTGTTGCCATGGCAACATGCTGGAGGCCAGGGCGGCTGGGGAGCTATTTCTGGACCGGTGCTGTAATGTGGGACTGATTGGGCAAGTTAGTGTATCCTCTAAGCCAGACTAACTCTAAACTGGTAAAAAAGAAGGGGAGAAAAAACTTGCAGAATGTCGTTCAGTAGACTTCTTCTCCCTTTGTGATTTTTTTTTTCAGTTTTCAAACAGTTCCATACTCCCTCCCTCCTCCCCTCGGCGTGCCCCCAAAACTCCCCCCTAGTTTTAACATGAACTTTGCATATTAGTTAAATGACCCCCCCCAATCTTTCCAAAGTTATTTTTCCTAATGGTGTGTCTAGTCCAGCAACACCAGCAGGGTCCTCTTTGCTCTGGGAAGGTTATGGCCGGGGCCCCCTCTTCCACATAACTTCCCCTCCAGTGGAAGATCCACTCTCAAGCCCCAAGCCCCTCTTTTGTGCAGGATCTGAGCCAGAGAAGGATCCATAACCTTGGAGGGCTGTGGGATTTTTTTTTAATAACTAAAAGTCTCCTCTCTGGAGTGTTCTATTTCATGGACCAAATTGAACGGAAGGGAACTTTGTGTTCGTTTCCTGTTCGGTGTGGTTAGGCCAGAAAGGGCCTCTTGTGTCAACCTCTTTTGTTCTCTTTTAATAAGTGAGATTCTTAAAAAGTAGGAGGAAGGGATACCCATTCTGAGTAATTCAAACAATCTCATTTTCATGAGTCCCTTGAGGGGAAAATCCTTGCTGCTTTTAAGTGTGCCATTTTACTTTAAAAAAAAATGGTATGGAGCATAAGTATACAGTTTTCAGATTACTTGTCATTTTAGTCCAAGCCAAACAACCCGAGAAATTTTAAATCTTTAGCCAATCATTTTCAAATGGCACAAGATCAGATAGGCCTGGCTTGGGGGCCTCCGCTGGTTGCACAGAACCAGAACCCCACCTTTTGTCCTGTGCTGTACCTGTAGGCCAGGGGTTCCAAGAGTCCATCCTACTTCCTGGTTCCTAGATCTCCTCATCAGCCGAATGCATTTATCTTTAATGCTGCTTGAGCTAACCTTTCTGAGGCATAAGCTTTGAGTCATAAACATACCCAACGCAGGCAAAACTCCCATTGACTTAACGCCACGTAACGATGACACCATCATTTCCATTGAGCTCAGCTTTGTAGCGAGGCAGGAATTGGGGGCCAATCACCATGAGCTTATGAGCTCCTTGAAAACCGCGGTGTGTCTCTCCTTGCCTCCCAGCTTCCTGGACAAGATTGATGTCATCAAGCAGGCTGACTACGTGCCCAGTGATCAGGTATGCAGAAGTTCTTGGTCGGGGGACTCGGAGCCCTCATTCCAAGCTAGTCAAGATTTTGCTTTCCAATTGGCAATTACTAATATTGCAGTTGGTTTTGGGGAGATCTGTTAACCTGGGTTTTGTTTTAGGATCTGCTTCGCTGCCGCGTCCTGATTTCTGGAATCTTTGAGACCAAGTTCCAGGTGGACAAAGTCAACTTCCAGTAAGTGAATGACTCCCATTTTGAAACAGAATTGTTCCCTTACGTTCCCACCAGCAGAGTGGTGGAGTGGTGTTAGCCCTTTGCAGCGACCCGGTGTCCTCTTGTCTTCCGCAGCATGTTTGACGTGGGTGGCCAGCGCGATGAACGCCGCAAATGGATCCAATGCTTCAATGGTATGGAAGCCATGGATTTCTCGGCTCTATAAGCACGTTTTGCTCTTTTGATCATTAAAGGTCATTTTCACCTCTAACGTGCATTGCTTTTGCTTTCTTGTGCTGAAGATGTAACTGCCATCATCTTCATGGTGGCCAGCAGCAGCTACAACATGGTCATTCGGGAGGACAACCAGACCAACCGCCTGCAGGAGGCTCTGAACCTTTTCAAGAGCATCTGGAACAACAGGTTTCTGGAGCATCTTCCCCGGCTTCTCCCACCCTCCCACCCAGGGGTCCTGTTACTGTGATCTCAAGGCCCTGTATTTGCACTATTATAAAAAGATTCATGTAAGAATGTCAAACCCCTCGCAGAAAGAATGATTTCTTTTCCTGGACATTAAACCTGCATCCCTCTTTGTTAGATGGCTGCGCACCATCTCTGTGATTCTGTTCCTCAACAAGCAAGACCTGCTCGCTGAGAAAGTCCTTGCTGGAAAATCGAAGATTGAGGACTACTTTCCAGAATTTGCTCGCTACACTACTCCTGAGGATGGTACGTATGGCCTTCTGCCATTGCACTGGGACATGTCTAAGTTCATCGGTCCTATACATTCATGAAAGTGCTAAAAGTTTCCATTTCTGGAGGTTTTTCATGTAGGTAGAGTTGAAGAATCACCTAAATGAACCACCTCTAAGAATGGAAGTCTCCCTTCACTTGCACCACCAAAGTATAAGGGGGTCTGTGGGGAAGCAAGAAAAATTTATTTCTGCTAATTTGCATATGGAAAAATCCCAGGAGATAAGGGGCTACAAGGATGCCATCATTCAAGCTCTGCTCCTAACCTTTTAATTACCTTACCAAAATATTTCTGTTCTTCACAGCTACTCCCGAGCCCGGAGAGGACCCACGCGTGACCCGGGCCAAGTACTTCATCCGCGACGAATTTCTGGTGAGTAGAGCCCATCTTTAGATCTCTCTTTACTGGTTCTTTTTCTCAGAAGTGCAAATTTACTTGAACATTTGGGGATTAAACTCTTGAATTCTTCCATTTTATGTCACTGATAGCCACTGAGAATTTTAGCTTTAACATAACATCAGTAGCTGGTCAGCTAGTCCTCAGCAGATCCCCAGTTGATGATCGTAGAGTGGTGGCACTGACTCCATGTTCTTGTGTTTGTGCCACAGAGAATCAGCACTGCTAGTGGAGATGGGCACCACTACTGCTACCCCCACTTCACTTGCGCTGTGGACACCGAGAACATTCGCCGTGTGTTCAACGACTGCCATGACATCATTCAGTGCATGCACCTTCGTCAGTATGAGCTGCTCTAAGAAGGGAACACCCAAATTTAATTAAAGCCTTAAGCACAATTAATTAAGAGTGAAACGTAATTGTACACGCAGTTGATCACCCACCATAGGGCATGATTAACAACGCAACCTTTCCTTTTCTCCCCAAGTGATTTTGCGAAACCCCCTTTTCTTCCCTTCCGCTTGCTTAAATATTCCAAATTTAGAAGGCTTAAGGTGGCCTACAGAGAAAAAGAAAAGGAAAAAGGCCACAAAAGTTCCCTCTCTCTTTCAGTAATTAAAATAACAGCAGCAAACAGAGATAATGAAATAAAAGAAATAAATGAAATAAAAGAAATAAAAGAAATAAATGAAATAAATATTGTCTTGTGCAGCATTAAAAAAATCAAAATAAAAATTAAATGTGAGCAAAAGATGTGAGTCCTGTGAATTATTTGCAGTTTTGAGCAAATACCTGTTAACGGTTTTGATGGCTGTAGGAGATGGGAAGCCCCACGTGGAAAAGTCCCCAAGGTTTATAAAATGGGGTAAAATCTTGACACTCTGTTTTTTTGTTGACCTGATTTGGGTATCTGAAAACAATTTGCAGATAACTCATAAAGGTCCACCCCTGTCCTTTGCCCATGCCCCATAGAAAACCATTGGCCCATGTCTAAGAATTCTGCATTGATGGTTGCCACCCTACCCATTCCACCAGCTTCCCTGATATATAGCATCACAGTGTGCCTAGAGTCTCCCCAAAATAGGTTTTCAGTTTGGGGCTCTGTCCAACTTGAGGGTAAGGGCTCACGTATACGGGGGAAATTCAGGAATGCAGTTTCAAAAGGGGAAGTGGGCTTACTCAAATTGTGCATAATGTAGACCTTTATCAAATCCTCACATTGTACACTTCTAATAAGTATCTCAGAATTTTGTCAATTACCCTCAAACCTGGCAGAAAAAAATGAACAAGCTATCAGAAAGAAATGGTTTTTAAACCAATGGATAAATATTTGGGGACAGACTTAAACTGGATCCCTACCTCACTCCATACACAAAGGAATTTTAGGTTGATCAATCACATGTTTAATTTTTTTAATGTACCTTAAAATGGGTATATTTACAATCAGAATATTGGTTTATAGGAGGCCCCTTCTATATGACCTAATAGCCACAAGCCATGGGGGTGGGGTGGGCTATAGGAAGTTAAGATTATATAAAACAAAATATGAATGGGTGGAGACTGGGTAAAAATCTGTAACAGGGTTGATTTTCCCTAATAAGCCATCATAAAAATGCAAAGTTCATAAACCTAGTTTACTTTAAAAAATTACAAATAAAGGGAAAAATGGGGAGTCTTATAATGAAATATACACTATAAACTCGGGTGGTGGGGATCGTCAGCATTCACAGGCCCCACATGAAACTCAGTAAAGCTGTAATGAACTGTGGGTGGCTTGGACCTGAGGTCCACTTGGGCTCCCTAATCTTCATCCCCAGGGTCACACCTTAAGCTTGTGGTCACCCCTGGTGTGGCTTCCTGGGGAAGTGGGAGAGTGAGACCAGCTCCTCTTCAGCATCAACCACTGCACCCTCTGAAAGTGGCCAAATGAAACTTTAAGTTGATTCTGTAATTCAGCCCAAAAATCCACTTCTGGTTCTATTTTCCAGATAAAATTAATCCTAGCCAAATTAATCCTCTAGCATAGCTCACCAGAGGTGAGCAAAATAAGCCCCAAGGAGGGCAGAAAAAGTAGCAAATACTCACCTCCATGAACCCATTGAAAGCTTCCTACACGATATTCAGTCTCAGTCCACACAAAAATTGTGTGCATACTCTGTAGATTTTGTTGCAAAACAACCCTCAAAAGTACCCTCAAATTAACATACAATCCCCCAAATTAACATCAATCCACTTAAGTGCTTATTATGCAAATAAAGCCACAAGACCAGCCCACCAATCCCCATAATCCTCCAAAGTACTCCAAATAAACAGCTAACTAAAATCTGGGTATCAGCTATCAAGGTCAGCCCACCAAGATGGCCAGCTCTTCTAAGATGGCTGCCTGTATGCTTCCCTACATATTCTGGAACCTTCTCTGAAGAATCCACAGGAAATGACCACAGCACTAGCCACAGATCCATCAAAATTAAGAAACAAATTCTCAGGCCATAAAGCAATTACACCCAGAAAATGATACCCCAGAACCCCACCCCCTGGCCACCCCCTGGAACTGGCAGACTTCACAATAACCTCTAGAAGGAGGGTCACATAAGTCACAATTATCCAGCCCCTACTATGTGCCGACCACTGCCCAATGAGACAGTTTTGGCCATCACCACCATTTTACAAATGAGTCAACCAAGGCCTAGAGAGGTCAAAATCATTTGCTACAAAAGACATGGCTGGTTAACCAGGAATCTGGGCTTCAAACTCTGGTAGCCAAAGCCCACTGCTTGAGTACCATACCATACTGTCCTTCTGGAAGGTACCAAAAAAAAGAGAAAATGGCCTCCTGTCGTTGGGTCCAGGATGCCAGTTGTCAGGAGAGGAAATCCTGCAGGACTCTTCTGGGTTCTAAAGCCAGTGGTGATGATGGGGTGGGTGGGGTCAGTGGCTGAGCTGGGAGGGGGTCCTCTTCCCTCTGACAGTGGCATTGGCCATACTCATGCCTCCCCACCAGTTCAGACGTTTGCCATGGGGCCACCCCTAGTCACTCAAATGTGTTTGAGGGTTCCTTCTGTTCCTATGGATTTATTCCTTCTACTTAAAACATTTCCATTTCTATTTTCCATCGGACCTGGTCCCAAACATTCCTTTTATAGGCCTACTTTAAAAATCTAAATTCGGGATCCCTGGGTGGCGCAGCGGTTTGGCGCCTGCCTTTGGCCCAGGGCGCGATCCTGGAGACCCGGGATCGAATCCCACGTTGGGCTCCTGGTGCATGGAGCCTGCTTCTCCCTCTGCCTATGTCTCTGCCTCTCTCTCTCTCTCTGTGACTATCATTAATAAATTTAAAAAAATTAAAAAAAAATCTTTAAAAAAAAATAAAAAAAAAATAAAAATCTAAATTCTAGGACCTTCAGAAGACCAAAAAATTATGAGGAATTTCATCTAAATCTTTGATTACAAGTATCCATTAGTTTTTAAAATTTCAGCTGAATTTTACATCTCTATATGAATGCAAAACAACATTTTTCTAAAGGTAACAATTTGTGGGCAGCGGGGTGGCTCAGCGATTTAGCACCACCTTCGGCCCAGGGTGTGATCCTGGAGTCCTGGGATCGAGTCCCCTGTCAGGCTCCCTGCGTGGAGCCTGCTTCTCCCTCTGCCTGTGTCTCTGCCTCTCTCTGTGTGTCTCTCATGAATAAATAAATAAAACCTTTAAAAAATTTTAAAAAATAAAGGTAACAATTTGTGCCACCCTTTCTAAAGGTGTATAGACCATATAAAACTATTTAGTGACCTTTTAGAGAATAAATAAATATAATAAACCAGCAAGCTCTCCAATAAGGCCAGTATATGGGGAGTATCTAGAATTGAGCAGAATCTTTATCCACTGTCATTTTTACTTAAATGTGGGCAAAATCATATCCAAAAAAATGACCACCTCTGCAAAACCCTTCTACGTCAAATGGCCTTCTATTATAATTGTTCCTCGGATATTACTGGTCATCTTTATGCAATACAAGCATACAGAGTACAGAATCCCTGCCAGCCATTGAGAGTTTTGCTCTCATGGGGTTTACATTCTATCAGGGGAGACACACATTTACCAAATAAATAATCAAAAGAATTACAGATGGCAACAAGGTCTCTGAGCTAATAAAAAGAACGGGGCAATAAGGAATGGGAGGTATTTGGGGAGGGATTCCACTTTAGATAGAACAGCCAGAGAGGGCCTCTCGGGGGAGGTGATTTTCTCATGGGAATGCAAAAGTTGAGAAGGCACTTGCCATCCATAGGAGTAGCTCACATCAATGGGTTTTATTAATCCTGATTATTCAAAGATTATAAATAATATTTATGGAGTACTTTAACATGTGATAGGTGCTGTCCGAGGCCCTTTTTGTGAATTATCTCATTTAATCTCTTTGAAACCCTTTGAGGATGTGTCCTGTCATCTATACAAGATGTACGCAATCTGTACCCCATTGTACAAAATTTCAAAAAGTGGTATCTGAGACATGGTGAATAATTTATGCAAATTATGCTTTTTAACAATGCCTATGCTAAAAAGGCCATTGCAGTAAGCACTTGATTGGAGTAATTGCTACCCAGGTTCCTATTTTAGAGTTAAGGGATTTGGCGTCTCTGTGATAATTTTGGTATGTTTAAACACGCATATACTATGAGCATCTAAAGTTTGCTGGTTTTGTCTAATTTATTCTATCAGTCAGGAACGCGTTACAGCCTTTGACTTGGAGTGCCACAGAGAAAGAGAGGCCTGTAACTCACTTCACAGGAGTCCTGAAGAATTCTGAAAGTGGTTCCTCCTGTTACTTAAGCAGCTCATCAATGGCAGGGCCGGTGCCGCCACAATTCTCCTGGCGTCTCTCTCCTGGTTGCAAGACATGGTATCACATCTTAGCCCAAGGCAGAGAGGAGAGGGAGAGAAAGCCTAGTCAACTCTCTCTTTTATCAGGAATGCAAATGCTTTGTAGCTGCCCTTCCATTTTCTCAACCACGTGAAATACACATAGATACCTAGAGAGCAAGATAGTTAGATGCCTAGATAACTAGCTAGACAGACAGAAAAATGTATGCTTAATAACACTATCACAAAGAGAGGAGGATTTGCAATTTTCTGTTGCACAGACCTTGATGGAGCATCTAGAAAGATCTATCTAGTGCTTGTAGTTTTTAAGGATTAGGGAAGATAATAGGAAAAAACTCTCAAATCATAAGAGAGCAATTTGGATAATTCTATGTATATCAGTTTGAAAGCCTAGATGAAATAGATAGTTGTCCAGAAAAATGCTGTTTATCAAAACTGACTCCAGTGGAGACAAAAACAATCTAAGCAAATCAGTTACTGTAGGAAAACAAACAAACCACAGAGCCTAGTGAGCACCATGATAAGATGGCTCCGGGCTGATGTTGGAGTGGGAAGCTGGCAAGTGGAAGGAGACATGAGGGAGGCTTATGGGATATCTGTTTCTTGACCTAAATGCTGATTAAACAAAGTTATTTAATAAAATTCATTTAGTTATATAGCCATGATTCATGAAGATTTCAGCCTGTACACTATACTTCAAAAACATTTTTTTAAATGAGAGGAAGGCAGAAAGCACTAGACTTGGGTAATTTCACAGAGAATTCTACTAAATCTTTAAAGATCAAATAATTCCAATACTACTTAAATTATTCCAGAGTATAACCAAAGGAAAATTTCAAAATTATTTTTGTAAAGAAATTATAATATTGATTTTCTAAAAAATGTTTTAAAGATTTTATTTATTTATTTGACAGAGAGAGAGAGAGTGAGCATGCACAAGCAGGGGGAGTGGCAGGCTGAGCAGAGAGCCCAACACAGGA
This sequence comes from Nyctereutes procyonoides, assembly GCF_905146905.1. Classification (NCBI taxonomy): domain Eukaryota; kingdom Metazoa; phylum Chordata; class Mammalia; order Carnivora; family Canidae; genus Nyctereutes; species Nyctereutes procyonoides. The sequence goes on along the minus strand of NW_026574992.1, from coordinate 93,060 downwards.
CTCGATCTCAGGACCCTGGGATGATGACCTGAGCCAAAAGCAGATGCTTCACTGACTGAGCCACCCAGGCACCCCTTACAATGATTTTAAAATATGCCAAAGACTGCATCCAAAAATAGAATTACAGACCAATCTCATTTATGATATTAATGTGAAAATCTTAAAATATAAGCAAATAGAATCCAATATTACATTTAAAAAATAATACATCATGCCTAGATGAGATTTATTCTCTGAATTCAAGGTTGGTTCAATCTTAGCAGAATAGTAATATTTGCAAAATTTAATATCTATTTATATTTTTGGAAATCCAATAAAATGGTAATGGGTGCTTTCTTAATGACCATATGTATACTACATATATATATGTATGTGTGTATATATAATATATAAAATACATTGTGTGTATATGAACATATAGTATCAAAATGTGCTTTCCTATGTTTTATATATGTAAATGTATTAAATATTAGAAAAACATTATACACACATTAGCTATAGATATAAATATATTATAACTGATGATTAAGTAACCAATTAATATAGATATATTAAGTATCTCTACGCATTTTTTCACTCCAAACAAACCAATATTTTACTTAATGAGAAACCTCTAAAAGCTTTCCCATTAATGTCAGAAACAAGAAACAAAAAAGACCAGGATGCCATATCACCATACTATTTATCATTGTATTGGAAATATACACCAATTCAATTAGACAAAAGAAAGCAATTAGAGGCCTGAGAATTTGAAAGAAAGAAGTAAAACTTTTACTTTATCTTGTACTGCAAATTATGTAACTATCATAAGTTCCCCCAAAAAATCTACAGAAAAGTAATTACTAAAAAAAAGAATTTAGTAAAGAAGAAGTTTATAAGATCTACATGAGAAATAAATAGCCTTTTAATAATGGATAGAACATCTGGAGAGAGGATGCTTGCGTGGCTCAGCAGTTGAGTGTCTGTCTTTGGCTCAGGGCAGATCCCGGGGTTCTGGGATCAAGGACCACATCCGGCTCCCTGTGAGGAGCCTGCTTCTCCCTCTGACTATGTCTCTACCTCTCTCTCCATCTCTCGTGAATGAATAAATAAAATCTTAAAAAAAAAAGAAAAGAACATCCAGACATAAAAATCAATAAACAGCTGACTTGAACAATTCTATAGACCAAGTAGACCTAACATATATACAGAACTTTCTTCTCAACAGTAATAGGATAAAGCAATGTTAGGTCACAAAACAAGTTTTAACAGAGTTAAGAAGATCAAAATTATTCCAAGTGTCTTTCTCATCCAAAATAAAATAAAACAAAACTAGAAATCAATTAAAATATGTGTAATTGGGCAGCCAGGGTGGCTCAGTGATTTAGCGCTGCCTTCAGTCCAGGGCGTGATCCTGGAGTCCTGGGATCAAGTCCCACACTGGGCTCCCTGCATGGAGCCTGTTTCTCCCTCTGCCTGTGTCTCTGCCTCTCTCTGTGTGTCTCTCATGAATAAATAAATAAAATCTTTAAAATAAATAAAATATGTGGAATTATGTGGAAACTAAAGAAAACATTCTTTTTTATATATTCTTTTTTTTAATTTTTTTTTTAAATTTATGTATGATAGTCACAGAGAGAGAGAGAGAGAGAGAGAGAGAGAGGCAGAGACACAGGCAGAGGGAGAAGCAGGCTCCATGCACTGGGAGCCCGACGTGGGATTCGATCCCAGGTCTCCAGGATCACGCCCTGGGCCAAAGGCAGGCGCCAAACCGCTGCGCCACCCAGGGATCCCTAAAGAAAACATTCTTAAGTGACTATTGGGTCAAAAAGAAAATTGAAAGGAATTTTTAAAGTATCGTGAGAGAGATAATAGTGAAAATACAAATTACCAAAACCTAAGGGATGCAGCAAAAGCAGTACTAATAGGCAAGTTTATAGTGATAAACACCTACATTAAAGAGAGAGAGAAAAGAAAGAGGAAATATCTTAAATAAACAACCTAACTTTACACCTTAAAGAAACTAGAGAATAACAAACTAAACATAAAGCTAGCAAAAGGAAGGAAATAATAACGATTAGGTAGACATATATCAAATAGAAAAACAATAGAAAAAACATTAGTTTTTTTTTTTTTGAAAAGATAAACAAAATCAAGAAATCCTTAGCTAGGGATGCCTGGGTGGCTCAGCGGTTGAGCATCTGCTTTTGGCTCAGGTCATGATCCTGGAGTCCCAGGATTAAGTCCTGCGTCAGGCTCCCTGAATGGGGCCTGCTTCTCCCTCTGCCTTTCTCTCTGTGTCTCTCATGAATTAAAAAAAAGAAAGAAAAAAAGAAAAAAGAAAGAAAGAAAAGAAAGAAAAGAAAAAAAGAAATCCTTAGCTAGACTAAGGAAAAAAGAGAGAAGACTCAGGGGTGCCTGGCTGGCTCAATCACTGGAGCATGTGATTCTTGATCTTGACAGTTTCAAGTCCCATGTTGGGTGTAGAGATTGCTTAAAAATAAAATCTTTTTTAAAAAGGAGAGAGAAGATTCAGTTTGTTTGTTTGTTTGTTTGTTTATATTTTATTTATTTGACAGAGAGAGTGAGTACATCAGGGGGAGCTGCAGAGGGAGAGGGAGAAGCATGCTCTCCACTGAGCAGGGAGCCTGATATAGGACTTGATCCCAGGAGCTGAAGGCAGATGCTTAATCAACTGACCCACCCAGGTGCCCTGACTCAGATTTTTAAAATCAGAAATGAAAGAGGAGACATTACAACAGGTACTTCAGAAATAAAAAGGGTAAGGGAATATTATGAACAATTAAACACCAACAAACTGGATAATCTAGAAGAAATACATACATTCTTAGGAACATACAACCTACCAATACTGAATCAAGAAGAAATAAAAAGCCTAAACAAACCAATAACAAATAAGGTGATTGTATTTGTAATCAAAACCCTCCCAACAAAGAAAAAGCCCAGGACCAGATGGCTTCATGGGTGAATTCTGTCAAACATTCAACGAAGAATTAATACCAATTCTTCTTAAATGTTTCCACAATAGAAAAAGAGGGAACACTTCCAAACCTGTGTTTTGAGGCCAGTGTCACCCTGACACCAAAGCCAGATAAAGACACCACAAGAAAAGAGAACTATAGGCCAATATCCCTGATGAACATAAATGCAAAAATCTTTGATATAATACTAACAAAATTTAATAGCACATTAAAAGGATCATACACCAAGACCCAGTGGGATTTACCCCTAAGATGTAAAGATGGCTCAATATATGTGAATCGATCAGTGTGATACAATACATTAACAAAATGAACGATAAAAAGTACATGATCATCTCAATTGATGCAGAAAAACATTTGACAAAGTTCAATATCCATTCATGATTAAAACTATCAGCAAAATAGGTATAGAAGGAATTTATATCAACTCCATAAAGGCCAGTATGAAGAAAGTCCACAACTGGTACCATAATCAATGGGAAAAAACTGAAAGCATTTCCTCTAAGATCCAGTACAAGGCAAGGATGCTAACTAACTCTTGGCACTTCTGTTCAACATAAAACTGGAAGTTGTAGCCAGAACAATCAGACAAGAAAAAGAAATAAAAGTCATCCAAATGGGAGAAGAGGAAGTAAAATGATCTCTGTTTGCAGATGACCATGATCATATACACAGAAAACTCTGAAAGCTCAACAACAGCTGTTAGAACTAATAAATGAATTCAGTAAAGCTGCGAAATTAAAAACATACAATAATTAGTCACGTTTCTTTTTTTTAATCTTTTTTTAATTTTTATTTATTTATGATAGTCACAGAGAGAGAGAGAGAGAGAGAGAGAGAGGCAGAGACACAGGTGGAGGGAGAAGCAGGCTCCATGCACTGGGAGCCCGACGTGGGATTCGATCCCGGGTCTCCAGGATCGCGCCCTGGGCCAAAGGCAGGCGCTAAACCGCTGCGCCACCCAGGGATCCCAAATTAGTCACGTTTCTATACACAAACACAAATTATCCAAAAAGGAAGTTGAGAAAACAGTCTAGGCCGTGGGAAGACAGTGCGGGAGGCTGGTGACATGGAGGATGCGCAGCTTTCCCACTTGGATTCCGACACCACCGCTGCTCCCAGTGACAGGCTGCTGCAGGTACTGAAAACACTAGGTGGGGGCAGCACGGGGAGGCCCTCCCTGGGTGCAGCAACACCATATGCACCCGTATCACATTAGCAGACTCTAAAAGTGTGGATCCAGGGGCGCTTGGTTGGCTCAGTCCATTAAGTGGCTGCCTTCAGCTCAGGTCATGACCAAAGAGGTCCTAGGATGGAGTCCCAAGTCAGGCTCCCTGCTCAGTGGGGGGGTGGGGGGGTGGGGGGCTGCCCCTCTCCCTGCTCATGCTCTCTTTTTCTCTCTCTCAAATAATTAAACCAAATCTTAAGGAAAAAAGTATGGATTCAAGCAAAGAGAGTTTTTCTGATACAGATGATAATAGCTCTCTTTGGAAATGCAAGCAACAGAAATGTTTTAAGCCTCCTCCCAAGTCAGAGCAGCCAGAAACCACGTGTGCCCGGACCTAAGAAGGTTGACAACATCCGGGGTGCTGGGCTATGGGAAGAGAATCGAGGCGCAGTGGCCACTCGGTATCTTGGGAGTGGAAGGTGCTGTTGACAGAACCAGACGATGGGGGACCTACAATTATTTGCTTGCTAGGAAACTTAAGAGGAAATCTTGAGAACATACAAAGGAATCAGACAAAGACCTAGATGAATAGAAGCATGGTGGCAAAAAAAAAAAAAATGAGATCAAAGGGAGAGAAAAATGGGCGAGGTCACCTCACCCAGAACTGACCCGTTAAAGACAGGCCTGGGGACAGACTAGAAATGACCTGTACCAGCCGGTATCAGATCACGGAGGACGATCCACATGAGAAAGCGGCTGATAAAATTTCTTTCGGGTTGCAGGCACCAAAGAAAGATCTGATAGCACAAGGAGTGAGGATAATTGGGAACAAAAAGGCAAATGAACTGATAGAAATGCCAAAGTTGAACAAAATGCGGCTGGCCTTTTCATGATGGATGCTACTTGAAGAAGAACACCAGGTGGTGTTTTCCCAGATCTCCTGGGAAACATTCCTAGTGTCGGTGAGGAACAAATTAAGGATGTTTTCTACACAGAAAATCAAAAGGAGTATGAACATGAAAAGGCTGCTAGGAAGAGAACACAAGTGTTGGAGAAAAAAGATGAAACAAGCTATTAAAAATCTAATTTTTTTTTAAGATTTTACTTATTCATGAGAGACACAGAGAGAGAGAGAGGCAGAGACACAGGCAGAGGGAGAAGCAGGCTCCATGCAGGGAGCCCAATGCGGGACTCGATCCCCAGGCCCCGGGATCATGCCCTGAGCCGAAGGCAGAAGCTGAACCAATGAGCCACCCAGGTGTCCCAAAAATGTAAATTTTTAAGAAGATAGAGATGCATTATGAGAAACATTTGCAAGTGGCACGAATGAGGCGCTAGCCTCTCTTGATAACCCTCAGAAGGCCACGGAGAGGCAAAGGTGGACAGACGCAGAGGATGCCATTGACATTCATCATCCTCACCATTTGGACACATTTAGTACATTTTGGAAAAAAAAACTTCCTAAATTAAGACTGTAATAAGCAATCTCCTGAGATTGCTTTGTTTCACTTCGCACTGATAAACATAAAAATCTGGAGAGAAAGAATTATTTTCTTGTTTAAAATAAAATTGAATTTGTGGGAAGATGAATGTTATTGATAGAAACATTCCTCATATCTGACAAAATACTTAAAAGCGTATAGCAAAGGATTTAATTTCTCAATCTGTCGCATGTGTTAATTATTACCAGCTGATAATTACTTTTTTCCAGGACACTGTAACATGCCATTCAAAAATTTGTTTTCTTTTTCTGATTTATCTTTGCAGAGAATTATGATTGATTTCAAAACATTCCATTAAAAGATCCTAATAAGGTCCATAAATTGTTAATCTATTACAAATGTATTCAAAGGTAGTTTTTCTGTGTTCTAAGAACTTCTAGGCAATTTTAGGGATCGAGACTGAAATTAAAATAGGTTTACATTCATGGTTCTTCTCACTTATTTGTCCAGAAGTAAATTAACATGAGAAGCTTTTCAAAGAAGTATTGGTTCTTAACTTTAACTTTGTTTTTGACTTCTTTTCAATTAACTTGATCATACACTAAAGACTGAATATGATCCATATCTGTGTAGTTGCCATGGACATTTAAAAAATTCCCAGGGGTTACCTGTCTAAGACTGTTTTACCTTATGTTTAAAAAGCTGGGTATTAAAAAAAATAAAAAATAAAAATAAAAAGCTGGGTATTGGGGGATCCCTGGGTGGCTCAGCGGTTTAGTGCCTGCCTTTGGCCCAGGGCATGATCCTGGAGTCCCGGGATCGAGTCCCACCATCAGGCTCCAGGCACGGAGCCTGCTTCTCCCTCCTCCTGTCTCTGTCTCTGTCTCTGTCTCTGTCTCTCTCTCTCTCTCTCTCTGTCTGTCAATCAATCAATCTTAAAAAAACGCTGGGTATTTAAAATGTTATACTGGGGATCCCTGGGTGGCGCAGCGGTTTGGCGCCTGCCTTTGGCCCGGGGCGCGATCCTGGAGACCCGGGATCGAATCCCACGTCGGGCTCCCGGTGCATGGAGCCTGCTTCTCCTTCTGCCTGTGTCTCTGCCTCTCTCTCTCTCACTGTGTGCCTATCATAAATAAAGAAAAATTAAAAAAAAATAAAATGTTATACTGGCAAAGAAGGAGAAGAAGGAGAGGGAGAAGGAGAAGAAGAACAACAACAACAACAAAGAGGAGGAGGAGGAGGAGAAAAAGAGAAGAGGAAGAAGGAAGGAAGGAAGGAAGGAAGGAAGGAAGGAAGGAAGGAAGGAAGGAAAGAAAGAAAGAAAGAAAGAAAGAAAGAAAGAGAAAGAAAGAGAGAGAGAGAAAGAAAGAAAGAAAGAAAGAAAGAAAGAAAGAAAGAAAGAACAATCCCATTCACAACAGCAACAAAAAGAATAAGATATTTATGTATAAACTTAACCAAAGAGGTGAAAGACTGGTACGCTGAAATTATAAAATGAAGGACATTAAAGAAGACACAGGTAAATGGAAAGACCTCTCATGTTCATGGATTGGAAAATTAATATTGTTACAATGCCCATACTACCCAGAATTATCTATAAATTCAGTGTAACCTCTATTGGAACCCCAAAGGCATTTTTTACAGAAACAGAAAAAAATCCTAAAATTATCACGGAACAAAATTATTATGGAACAAAACAAATAATCAAAGCCATCTTGAGTAACAAGAACAAGGCTAGAGGCATCACATGGAAATATATTTCAAAATAAATTACAAAGTTACAGTATTCAAACCGACATGGCACTGGCATAAGAATGGACAAATAGATCAATAGAACAGAACGGACAGCCCCAAAATAAATCCACCCATCTATAGTCCATTGATTTTTGATGAAAGTACTAATGAGGGTATGGACAGTCTCTTCATTAAAGGGTGCAGGGAAAACTGGGTATCTGCACGCAGAAGAATGAAATTGGACTCTTGTCTCACACCATATACACAAATCGACTCCAAATGGGTTGAAGAGGTAAAAGTAAGACCTGAAACCATAAAATGAATAGAAGAAAATATAGGGGTGGCTCAATCGGTTGAATGTCCAACTCTTGATTTCACCTCAGGTGGTCTTGATCTCAGGGTCTCCAGACACTGGGCGTGGAGACAAAGAGGAGAGGGGAGGGGAGGGGAGGAGAGGAGAGGAGAGGAGAGGAGAGGAGAGGAGAGGAGAGGAGAGGAGAGGAGAGGAGAGGAGAAAACATAGGGGAAAAGCTTCTGCATTGGTTTGGAGAGTGATTTTTTAGATATGACCAAAAGCACAAGCAACAAAAGCAAAAAAATAGATAAAGGGATTATGTCAGACCAAAAGGCTTCTGCACAGCAATAGAAACAATGAACAGAATGAAAAGGCCGCCTACAGAAGGGAGAATATATGTGCAAGCCACATATCTGAGAAGGCGTTAATACCCAATAAATATATATCCAAAAGCCAACAACAAAAAACCAAGGAACCCAATTATGAAATGGACAAAGAACCTAAATAAGTTTTTCTCAAAAGAAGACATACAAATGACCCAAAGGTGTATAAAAGGTGTTTTGGGGATCCCTGGGGGGCTCAGCGGTTTAGTGCCTGCCTTCAGCCCAGGGTATGACCCCGGGGTCCCGGGATCAAGTCCCACATCGGACTCCCTGCATGGAGCCTGCTTCTCCCTCTGCCTGTGTCTCTGCCTCTCTCTCTGTGTGTTTCATGAATAAATAAATAAAATCTTAAAAAAAAGGTGTTTCGATGGCACTAATCACCAGGGAAATGGAATTCCAAATCGCTATGAGGTATCACCTTGCACCTATTGGAATGGCTGTCATCCAAAAGGCAGAAGAGAAGTGTCGGAGCAACAGAAAACCCTGGCACACTGCTGATGGGGATGTGAATTGGTTCTGCCGCTACAGAAAACAATATAGAGGTTCCTCAAAAATGAAAATAGAACGAACTTGGGATCCAGCAGTCCCACTTCTGGGTATGGAGACAGAAGAAATGCGATCAATATCTTGAAGAGATCTTTGCTCTCCCACGTTCACTGTAGCATGATTCACAGTGGTCAAGACCAGGAAACAACCTAAGTCTGTCTATAGATGAACAAAGAAAACGTTTTATATATATAAATATATATATTATATACATATATAGTATATATATACACACACACATACACACACACTAGAATATTATTCAATCTTTAAAAAGAAGGAAATCCTACCACATATGATAATATAGATGAATCTGGACATTATGCTAAGTGAAATAACCCAGAAACAGAAGGAAAAACACTGCCTGACCTCCCCTACATGTGGAATCTAAAATAGACTCATAGAGGCAGAGAGGATGGTGGTTCCCAGGGGCTGGGGTGAAGGGGGAAAGGGGAAATATTGGCCAGAGGTAACGTTTCAGTCATACAAATAAGTTCTGGAGATCGAAAGCACGGCAATGTGACCACAGTTAATACTGGATTGAGTACTTGAAATTTGCTCAAGAGTAGGTGGTAAGTGTTCTGGCCACAAAGAAGGGAATGGTTACCAGGGAGGTGGTGGGTATGTTCATTAATTTGACTAGGTGATAGTTTCACAATGTACACATATATTAAAACATCAGGCTGTACAACTCAAATCTATATTTTTATTTTTATTTTTTTAAAGATTTTATTTATTTATTTATTTATTCATGAGAGAGAACAGAGAGAGAGAGAGAGAGAGAGAGAGAGAGGCAGGCAGAGACACAGGCAGAGGGAGAAGCAGGCTCCATGCAGGGAGCCCGACGTGGGACTCAATCCCGGGACCCCAGGATCACACCCTGGGCCAAAGGCGGTGCTAAACCACTGAGCCACCTGGGCTGCCCCAGATCTATATTTTTAAATCATCAATTATACCCCAATAAAGATGGGGGGATCAGTAATACGTGAAAGGTGAAATAATAAAGCTTTTAGGAGAAAACACAGGAGACCACTGGCTGCATAGGGCACCATGTTGCATTTGGTTTATATGTCTTGTTTGATTTGTGGCTCCCTCTCCAAACCCCCTTACAGTTTCACTGTTGAAGGAACTGGGTTCAGGGGCACCTGGGTGGCTCAGTGGTTGAGCATCGGCCTTTGGATCAGGTAGTGATTCTGGGGTCCTGGGATCAAGTCCCACATCAGGCTCCCGGCAGGGAGCCTGCCTCTTTCTCTGTGTCTCTCATGAATAAATAAATAACATCTTTGAAAAAATAAAAAAATCAAATAAAAAAAGGAACCAGGCTCTTCGTCCTATACAGCTTTCCATATTTTAGATTTTTCTAAAATACTGCATCCCCATAGTACAGACCTATGTGGAATTCTGGTTTGAATAAACCAACTATTTTTTAAAGTTTTATTTATTTGAGAGAGAAAGAGAAAGAGAGAGAAGAGTGGCAGGGGAGAGGGAGAAGTAGACTTTCCGCTGAGCAGGGGTTCTGACGTGGGGCTCCATCCCAGGACCCTGGGATCATGACCTGAGCAGAAGGCAGACCCTTAACCGACTAAACCACCCGGGGACCCCCAAACCAACTATTTTAAAAAATCACAAAATTATCTGGGAAACTGGAACAGTGATGGACATTTGACAATATTTTTGAAAGTTGTGTGAAAAAAAAGTTGTGGGAACTTTTTTACATGCAATGGGAAATTACAGTTATATTGTTTTAAGGAATTCTCATGTTTTAGGTGTACCCACTGAAACAAAATATGATGTCCCCAAATAAACTAGCTGGGCAGAGGGAGGAGGGGAGCTGGAGGGAGGGTGTGCTGGTAAGGGCCTAACAGCAGGCTCCCTGGCCCAGAGGTGGGGGGAGGGGAGCCCCGATGGGGCGTATTTGCCAAATTCCATGAGGTAAACATGCCCATCACAGTTAAGTTCAAACTCCCAGCAGTTCATCATTTGAGAAGAGAGGAAGACGACCAGCTCTTGGCAGACCCGGGCATCCAGCTCCAGGACATCACCGACAGGGGCAGAGGCAAAACAAGACTGGATGGGAGCTGGTATTTGCTGAAATGGAGTGATGAGTCCATGGGGGTTCCTCATCTCTAAATTTTTTTTTCCTGGTCTCTCTAAAGTTTTTGATTAAGGTATGATTGCCATAACATTGTATTAGTGTCAGGTGCGCAACATAATCATTTGATATACATATCAATTCCAAAATGATCACCAGGGGATCCCTGGGTGGCTCAGAGGTTTGGCGCCTGCCTTCGGCCCAGGGTGTGATCCTGGAGACCCGGGATCGAGTCCCACGTCGGGCTCCCTGCATGGAGCCTGCTTCTCCCTCTGCCTATGTCTCTGTTTATCATGAATAAATAAAAAATCTTAAAAAAAAAGATCACCACAATACATTTAGTCAACATCCATCACCTCTCATAGTTACAAACCTGTTTTTTTCCTCGTGGTGACCACTTTTACGACCTACTCTCTTGGTAACTTTCAAAGTTCTTTTTTACTTATTTATTTTTATTTATTTATGATAGTCACAGAGAGAGAGAGAGAGAGAGAGAGGCAGAGACACAGGCAGAGGGAGAAGCAGGCTCCATGCACCGGGAGCCCGACGTGGGATTCGATCCCGGTCTCCAGGATCGCGCCCTGGGCCAAAGGCAGGCGCCAAACCGCTGCGCCACCCAGGGAACCCTCTTGGTAACTTTCAAATATACGATACAGTTCTATGAACTATCCTCACCGAGCTGTACGTTATAGCTCCATCTCATTCTGTATATGCTTGATATTTCTTTATTTTTTCTTTATTTATTTAGCTTGGCATTTCTTTAAAGATTTTATTTATTTGAGAGCGAGAGAGAGCGCGAGCATATGACTGGGGAGAGGGGTAGTGAGAGAGGGAGAAGCAGACTCCTCGCTGAGCATGGAGCCCGAGGTGGGGCTTGAACCCAAGACCCTGGGTGTATGACTTGAGCCAAAGGCAGATGCTTAACGAACTGAGCCACCCAGGTGCCCCTATGCTTGACATTTTAATTACAAATTTTAAAAAGGAAAACCCTAAATTGCAAGATTAAATTTTTTAAGCCTTTTAATGTTACGGTTTATCATTGCAGATAATTATGAATAGAAATCACATGGCCAAAAATAAAAAAATAAAATAAAGAAATCACATGGCCACCTCAGTGGTTCATGATGACAGTAAGAGCCACCATGTTACTGAGTGCCTATGACCTGCTTGACCCTGGTTTAGGAGCTTTCTGAGGAACAATGTGGGGCTTTTATCATCCTTGTTTTTTTTTAATTTATTTATTTTATGATAGTCAGAGAGAGAGAGAGAGAGAGAGAGAGAGAGAGAGAGGCAGAGACACAGGCAGAGGGAGAAGCAGGCTCCATGCACCGGGAGCCCGATGTGGGATTCGATCCTGGGTCTCCAGGATCGCGCCCTGGGTCAAAGGCAGGCGCCAAACCGCTGTGCCACCCAGGGATCCCCTATCATCCTTGTTTTACAGATGAAGAGATTGAGGAGCAGAAAGCCAAACCATTTCCTAGGGTTATGCTCACACAGCCAAAAGTGGCCGAGTTGGGATTCAGATCCAGGTAGTCCGAGTCCAGAGCCTGGTATTTTAAACTCTGACCCAAGACACTTAATTTTACTTTATTTTGGTTTTTATTTATAGTTTATTTAAGTAATCTCTAAGACCCCGAGGCCAAGAATTACATGTTCTGCTGACTGGGCCAGCCAAGCACCCCACTTAATTTTTTGAAAAAAAAAAAAAAACCCAAATTGCTAGAATGGAAATAAACCCATGATGCAGCCCACCAACAACGCACTGTTTAGGAGAACTGTTTTCTAATACAAATCTGGTGAGTGCCTCCTTTAGACCAGAACTAAACCAGATGATGGTGACCCAGGCAGATCTGGCTCCTGTCCTCATGCAGCACACCTCTGCTGGGAAGCCAAGCACATTTCCACAATGGGATTTCATTTTGGGGGGGCTCAGTGGAGCAAGATCGCAAGGATTATTGATATATAAAGTTTGGGGTTAGTCTTTTATCAACACGGTGTTCTTTCTGGTAGTTTCTCAGCATAAATCTGTTAAGAGTAATTTTTCTATATTTTGAAAACACAAGAAACGAGTATGGGTGAGGATATGGGAAAAGGGGAACCCTCTTGCATTGTTGGTAAGGCTACAAGCTGGTGCAGCCGCTCTGGAGAACAGTATGGAGGGTCCTCAGAAAATTAAAAATAGGGGTACTCTACAACCCAGCAATTGAATGATTAGGTATTTACCCAAAGGACACAAAACACTAATTCATGCGATTGAGCCCCGGACTGGGGTCTGTGCTTAGCACAGAGTCTGCTTGAAATTCTCTCTCCCTCTCCCTCTGTGTGCTTGCTCGTGCTCTCTAAAATAAAATTTTAAAACACACACACACACACACACACACACACACACACTAATTCAAAAGGATACATGCACCCTTATGTTTATTGCAGCAGTACTTATAATCACCAAAGTATGGAAGCAGCAAAAATGTCTATTGATAGGTGACAGGATAAAGAAGATGTGGTGTGTGTTGTGTGTGTATGTGTATATATATATATATATATATATATATATTACATATGCAATATATACATATTATAAATAATAATCATATATATATATGAATATAACTTGGCCATAAAAAAGAATGAAATCTTGCCATTTGCACTGACATGGATGGGTCTAGAGAGTATCGTGCTAAGTAAAATAAGTCAGAGAAAGACACACATCATATGATTTTGCTCATATGTGGAATTTAAGAAACAAATGAGCAAAGGAGAAAAAAGAGAGAGGTGAACTCAGAAACAGAGGACGTACTGCTGGTCACCAGATGGGAGGTGAGGGGGGGGGCTGGGGGAGAGGTGATGGATGAAGGAGGGCACCTGTCGTGATGAGTGCCGGGTGATGTGTGCAAGGGCTGAATCTCTATGCTGTACACCTGCAACTAATGTTAGACTGTATGTTATCTGGAAGTTAAATGAAAACTTAAAAACATAAAACAATGGGATCCCTGGGTGGCGCAGCGGTTTAGCGCCTGCCTTTGGCTCAGGGCGCGATCCTGGAGACGCGGGATCGAATCCCACGTCGGGCTCCCGGTGCATGGAGCCTGCTTCTCCCTCTGCCTATGTCTCTGCCTCTCTCTCTCTCTGTGTGTGCCTATCATAAATTAAATAAAATAAAAAAAATTATTAAAAAAAAAAAAAACATAAAACAAATGTTTTCACTTTTTGTCATAGCATGGACTATTTTGCTCACTCAGCAAACAGTTACTGGGTACTTCCTCCCCACTACGCGTGGTGCTAGGCACCAAAGGGACAGTGGCGAACAGGGCAGGAAAGCCCTCTCGTTCTAGGAGCTCCATCACCAAGGTAACTAGGAGAGTCACGAGGTCCATCTACAGCAAGGTCATGTGGTGGCGGTGGCATCACTTCAGAAGCGTGATCAGGGAAGGCCTGCCTGAGGAGGTGATACTGGCCTGAGACCAGAAATGTGAGGCGAGGCAGGAGCTGGGGCAGTGGAAGGTCCCGGGTGTGCTCCACATCACTGAAGCACACATTTTGAGACACAAATGTGTGCTTATAATTTAAGGATTTTCATGACACCACCCATGGCTCTCCGGCGGGGCCTCTCAGGCTCTATAGAAACACAAGCCAAAAGCGGAGAGTTTGGCTGGGCCAGGTGGACATGGGGGCGGGGTAAGGAAGAGGGCAGGTGATGGGAAGACTCACCTGTTGGAAGCAGAGTTGTAGAATGAACCCATGGGGAAACAGGAGGGCATTTCAATCAACTTCCTGGTGAAATGAGTGAGCTCATCAAAGTGGCTCTCTCGATTCTGGGGAGGTGAGTCTAGGACTCCCCTGACCCCCCAACGGCCTGGACTGTTCTACACACCCACTGCTTCAGAGGTGGAGGTCAAGTCTGAGTATATTTGAGGTCAGCTGCTGGAAATAAGGATCCATGAGCTGGAGGGAATAATCAGTTTCTCATTTTTTTTTTCCGAAAAGAAACAATCAAAGAAAAAAATTTCTATGACCCTGTTTCCCAAGGTTGGGGATCCTCAAAGGAAAGAGAGAGTCTCCATTAAACTGGGTTTCAGTGAACAGGGACTTTAAGCAATGGATAATTATACACAGGGCTGGGATTACCAAACAGCCCTTCAGACAAAGGCTAAGAATGCTTTTGTGTTTTCTCATCTTTTACTCCCTGATTGTCTGGTATTGCTTTAAAATTTCATAGATCACTAGCAAAGTGGGGATCCTTGGACATTGTAATAACTGGCCAGTGAGGACATTCTAAACTATGTTCTTTAGGGTTTTATAATTTAATAGTGCTGAGCAAACATCTGAAGACCCATTAAAAATCACACTGCAAAAAAAAATTAAAAATCACACTGTATTTGGTAAATCTGCAATTATTCAATATTTCTCCCTCTGTTTTGTCTTTCTCAATTATTAAGTAGCCTTTGTTGGCAGTGTCCACAATGACAACATTTTTCCGATGCCTTTCAAGTGTGAAATGTCTTAGGCTCCTAGAGTTTGAGGAACCCTCCAATGTAGTTCCGTTTGGGTAATTTGCTGCTACAATTTCTTTCCTTAGCTTCAAACTGAAAACTTTAAAAAAAAAGATTTTATTTATTTATTCACGAGAGAGAGAGAGAGAGAGAGAGAGAGAGAGAGAGACAGAGGGGGGGCAGAGACACAGGCAGAGGGAGAAGCAGGCTCCACGCAGGGAACCCGACGTGGGACTCGATCCCGGGTCTCCAGGATCGCGCCCTGGGCTGAAGGCGGCACTAAACCGCTGAGCCACCTGGGCTGCCCACTACTGGATTTAAAACCCTGAGAGAGTAGAAGGTAAAGTTGATCACGTAGCCCCTGCAGGTACTGTAACTCAACTGCACACTTGCTGAGCGCCCGCACTGTCTCGTGTGCTACTGCTCACCTATGTGTGAATCCAACGATAAAAACAGAAATGATGGAGTATCCCCAGGACTGTTTGATACTTTGCCACTCGTATACATACAACGTTAACACTAAAATTCACACCTCTTGGGTGTTTATGATGCACTAGGACCTGTCAAATACTTTTAAATACTCTGATCAATTGTAAGAGACTTTAGATACTATTTGTGCCACGTTGCAGGATGGTATAAATTATTCATAACACATCATACTACAACAAATATTCTATGACATAGTTTCGTCTATAATCACACATACAAAAAAATACAAAAAAAAATCACATACAAAAAAAAATCACATACAAGTGAAATACGTATTGAATTATATATAATCAATATACTAAACACTATAATTTGTATTATAGATTAATATTGTGCTATATTTTAATATTATTGCATATATTCATTTCATATATACATGTAAAAGCTGATGTACTACATACTAAATTATATGTAACGTATTATACCATATTACATTATATTTATGATATAAATATAAGCTCCCTAAGGGATACATAGCAAACAGGTATGATTAGATGCTTCCAGGGAGGGGATTCAAAGGGGGAATCTTTCTCCTGGGCCTCAGGGGCAATTTTTAATTGATGTAAATGGTATTATGATAGAGACCTTCATTCAGTTTTTCCCCCCACCCACAACCATTTTTTAAAGATTTTATTTATGTATTCATGAGAGACACAGAGAGAAGCAGAGACACAGGCAGAGGGAGAAGCAGGCTCCCCGTGGGGAGCCCGATGCGGGACTGGATCCCAGGACCTCAGGATCAGGCCCTGAGCCAAAGGCAGAAGCTCAACCACTGAGCCAGCCAGGGGCCCCTAGAACCATTTTTAAGATCTACCCACATTGCTGTGTGTGTGCCTAGCACACTGCTTCCAATGTCCACACGTGGCCGCTGTATCAGTCAGAGTGTATTGCCCTACAGTAACAAAGATACCCCAAATTGAAATAGTTTAAAGCCACAAGGGCTGACTTCTCATTCATGCTTCCTGTTCACTCTAGATTGGGAGGAGGGCTTTGCTCCCTGCAACCACCCAGGGACCCGTGCCCCATCTCTGTTGCTGCCAGGTGCTATGCCAGAGGTAAAAGAATGTCGTGCACTGACTTGATTCTCACCTGAATGTGAGACACATACCTTCTGGCTGTATTTGATGGTCAGAGAATGTCACATGGTTCCACCTAACTTTTAATGGCAGGGAAGTCCAGTCCTACCATGCGACTATAGAAAGAGAGAGGGTCAGAATAGTCACAGACAGTCCCGGGGAGTAGTGTCACACGCCCTCATGTTGCATCTCCCTGTCCCCCCCAGACGATGGTATGATGAACAATCCCGCATGTGTCCCCCGCGGGCCCACTGGACCATTGCTGTGGACTATAACCAGGAGTGGGATTTCTGGACAGGTGGGCAGCTGCTTAATTTCACTAAGGGCACCAGATCCTTCTCCGGGATGGCTGCTCTAGGGCACGCTATAAGCAGACACAAAGGTGCATTTATCCCCATATCTTGCCAATGCTTGACAATAACCAGTTTTTTTAAATTTTGCCAGTCAAATGGGTGTAAAATGATAGCTGTAATTGCTCTAAATTGTAGCTCTATGATCTCTAATGAGTTTAAGTATCTCTTCATATGCTTATTGATTTTAGATTTCTTTTGTAAATTGCTTGCTCATTTTTTTTTCTATTAGGGTTTCTATATTTTTCTTATTGATTTTCAAGAGTTACTTGTAGAGATCTTTGCTGTATATTCTTTAGGATCTTTTGGATGTAGCCTAATATGAATATGGATATACTCCTGTTCCGCATCTCATCTCCCAACTCTTCGGAGAAAAAAAAATCTCAAGAAAGGAAGATAGATCAGGCTTGAATAAGGAGACATGCCTGAGCCAATCAAAGGTGACTCAGATGGAGGCCCCTCAGAAAGTTAAAGATGGAGCTACTCTAATACCCAGCAATTGCACTACTTGGTATTTATCCAAAGGATACAAACATAGTGATTCAAAGGGCACCTGCACCCCCATGTTCATAGCAGCAATGTCCACAAGAGCCAAACTGGATAGAGTCCAGATGTCCATCCATAGATGAATGGATAAAGAAGGTGTGGTCTATATATGTATATATACAATAGATACTACTCAGCCATCAGAAAGAATGAAATCTTACCATCTGCAACAATGTGGATGGAACAAGAGGGTATTAAGTAAGTGAAATAAGTCAGAGGAAAACAAACACCATATGATTTCACTCATATGTGGAATTTAAGAAACAAAACATGAACATAGGGGAAAGGAAGGAAAACCAAGAGTGAGGGAGACAAACCATAAGAGACTCTTAACTTTAGGAAACAAACTGAGGGTCACTGGAGGGGAGGAGGGTGGAGGGATGGGGTCCATGGGTGATGGACATTAAGGAGGGCATGTGATGTGATGGGCACTGGGTGTTATATGCAACTGATGAGTCACTAAACTCTACCTATGAAACTAATAACACACTCTATGTTTTTTTATTTTTTTTAAATTTTTTTTTAATTTTTATTTATTTATGATAGTCACACAGAAGGAGAGAGAGAGAGAGAGAGAGAGAGAGAGAGAGAGAGAGAGAAAGAGAGAGAGAGAGAGGCAGAAGCAGGCTCCATGCACCGGGAGCTCGACGTGGGATTCGATCCCGGGTCTCCAGGATCGCGCCCTGGGCCAAAGGCAGGCGCCAAACCGCTGCGCCACCCAGGGATCCCAACACACTCTATGTTAATTAAATTGAATTTTATTTTAAAAAAAAGATTTATTTATTTGAAAGAGAGAGAGAGAAAGCAAGAGACAGAGCACAAATGGAGGGGGAGAGGCAGAGGGAGAAGCAAACTCCCCGCTGAGCCGGGAGCCCCACGCCAGGCTCAATCCCAGGACCCCAGGACCATGATGAGCTGAGCCGAAGGCAGATGCTTCACCAACTGACCCCCTCGCAGGGGCCCCTAAATTGAATTTAAGTTTAAAAAAAAAAGGAGATTGGGAAGGTGGCTCTATAAAATGACAGCTTCTATTTAAACCACAGGGCAGGAACAGAAAACTTTCCCAGAACAAGTGGGGGGTGTGGGGAGGTGAGAGGAAGGGAGGGATGTTCTTACAGGCAGACAAAGAGATAGATGATCATAGCTCAGTGTTTGGTGTAGGAAGTAAGGTCACACATCCAGGATGCCTCTGATTACAAGTCATTTTTTTTAAAGGAACATATTGGCTCCAGTAACTCAAAAGTCACTGTGGGTAGTGGGTCCGTTGGATCTTGGTGCTCAAATAATGTCATCAGATCTCCATCTTTCTTTCCCTGTCTCTGAGAAGCTCTCCCCAACATGTGCGTGGTAGCCTCTATCACCAAACACACAGAGTACCTTAACAAGCGTAGCGTAAGGAAAGTGGTTCTTTCCTAATCATTGGGGTAGAAAAAACTATTTCAGGGAGAAATTCTGATTGGCCCAACCTATATCACATGCCCTTCCCTGGACCAATCCCTGTGGCCAGAGAGATGGAGATGTCTGGTCACACCTGGATGAGGTCACCCCATGTCAGACCACCATGAGGTTGCACCATCGGGGCAAGAGAAAGAGCAAATATAATGGACAGGGACAACCCAGAAATGCCCCTTTTCTGCCTCATTCGTGATGTCAATGTGTGCTTTATAAGGACAAAGATTTAAGGGGGGCAAGCCCAGTCAAGAGCTAGCAAAACATATGGCGACTGAAGGAATTAGAGCCTTCACAAATGCCTAACCAGGACGCTAAAATTAAATGTAATAAATAAAAACCCAGCACATACTAAACTTCCATAGTACAAAAACAAACCAAACCACCAGAATCTCTATAAGCGAGACCAAGAGACTAAGGACACATGGGAGTGGGGGGATTTGTAACCTACATGTCAGGAAAAGCATTGGTACCCCATTTATGCCACAGAGTTCTCAGAGATCAATGCAGGATGGCCACGCCGATGGAAGTCTGAGAAAAAAAAATGACATGAACGATTCTAAGAAAGCAGGACGATGAAGTGTACTTGAAGTGTAC
This sequence comes from Nyctereutes procyonoides, assembly GCF_905146905.1. NCBI lineage: Eukaryota > Metazoa > Chordata > Mammalia > Carnivora > Canidae > Nyctereutes > Nyctereutes procyonoides. The sequence goes on along the minus strand of NW_026574992.1, from coordinate 73,422 downwards.
TACATGTCTGAACCATGTGATAATAAACATTTTCAAAGCCTGCAAATTCGCGGGAGGAAAATCAGCATGCTCGGGTGTGGTTGGTTGGAGCATAAACTGGCCCAAGTTTTTGAGAAGATGGGTTGGTTTCATGTACCAAAGAGTGAGATGCATTGGTTCATTCAGCCAATATAACTTGCGCGCCACGCTAGACACTACTCCAAGCCCCCGAGCTACCGTGTGAACAAGCAGGCACAGCCCCCACTAGGAGTCTGCATCCTCTGGGGAAGGGGAAGGTTACAAACCAATGGACAAGAGAGGCCTAACCATCTTCAGTAATACAGGAAAGGGGGAGGGGATGGGCCTTGAGAGTAGGTAGCAGGAGACCCTAATGAGCCTAAATCTGGACGTGATAATGAACCTAAGACATTTCACCCACATAATAATTTATTACAATAAATATTTGTTGAATGAAGAAATGAATGTCAAGTTTTGATACAGAGCCGACCTGCTCACGTTGGGCCAATTTGCAGTTCTGCTCACTGGGCACAGGTGAGCTGATTTTCTGATGAGAAATTGGCAACTGTTTTAAACTGTTATGATTCAGGGGATCCCTGGGTGGCTCAGCACCTGCCTTTGGCCCAGGGCGCGATCTTGGAGTCCCGGGATCGAGTCCTACTTCAGACTCCCTCCATGGAGCCTGCTTCTCCCTCCTCCTGTGTCTCTGCCTCTCTCTCTCTCTCTATCACAAATAAAAATAAATCTTTAAAAAAATATATTTAAACTGTTATGATTCAGACCTGTACCTATTTATCGAGGGGCTAAGGAATGTGCTGGCCAAGTGATGAGCAGGAGAGAGTGTCCCAAAGTGAGGGATCTGCATGTGCAAGGGCCCCAAGAGGAGAAGGGACAGAGCTTGTCTGGGGAAGTAGAGGTCATGGTGACTGGGGCACAGAGGGTGTGAGGGAGAGGCCCGTGTGGGCTCTGCTGACAGACCAGGACCCATGTCAACGAGCGCGGCGCTGCCCATGGGGCCGGGCAGCTGGGGCCCCCACTGAAGGTCCTTAGAGCCCTCCGCTTTGCTGGCCTCTGTCCCTCGCTCCAGGACGAGGAATCTGCGGTGCCTGTCTGGAGCCTGTGTTGTCCTAGACAATGCTTCCAACCCCCTACAGCCTGGAGTCCCCTCCCCAAACAGCTCCCACCTACTTCCGGAGTCTTCTCTCCCAGGCCACCTTTCCAAGGACAGATGGAGCGTGTGCACTCTGGCCCGAGGGGTGACCAAGGGGTGAGCAAGAGGCAAGTTTCTGTGGTTGAGGGTGTGGACAGAGTTTGGATACGTGGCCTAGGGTGTCTACACACGTGCATGGAAGTCCCTCGCAGTGGGGGGAGGCCAAGTCAGGGAAGGCTCCCATAGTCCCGGGAACCTCAACCCACTGTGCTCTTACTTTGGGGCCCTTGTATGCCACAGGGGGAATAATCCAAAGCTTCTGAGAGGGCCCTTGTCCTAAGAGCAATGGGCGGCCTACTGAAGGATTCTGGGTAAAGGCACCGACAAGAATGACCATGGGTTTGAGATCCTTCTGGCTGTGGTATGGTGAGGGGCCCAGGGGTGCGTTAAACGGAAGAAGGGCCATCAGTTTGTGGGTGTTGCTGGAATTCAGAACAGACATGACGGCAGTCCATATTAGCAGCAAAACATGGCAAAGAGGAGAAAAACCAAACATGGGTGATGGACTGGACAGGAGTGGTGAGTGGGCGGGAGGTCCCTGGGGGTGCTGTCACCCGGGGCAGGGGGACAGGACCCGGATCCACTCTGTGGGATGGCGGGCAGATGACAGACACGGTGGCTTCTTTGCCCTCGAGACATCAAACAGAAGTGCCAGAGAGCCAGTGGGAGGGGACCACGTGCAGCCACGATGCCCCTGGTCCGGGGCGCGCCCTGCTTCCCCCCCACCACCGAGGAAGACACAAGGCGCCACCTGCCAGGAACTGGCCAGGTCTGATTGCAGAGAAATTAAAATGAAAACAATAAATGTGTCTTAGAATTGATGAAACAGCGTAGTTAGGATCTAAGTTTGGCTTCTCGGGTTAGGCCGAAGGAACAGGAGCACAGTGGGTTCACGGTGCCCCCCGGAGGAGCCCGAGAAGGTACAGGTGTGGTGGCCCCACCCCAGGAGGTGGCCCAGGGCCCGGGATGCTTTCATCCCCAGGGGCCTGGTGGCCCATCACGAGGACAGCATCCAAGCACCGGGAGGGGCAGAGAGAAGGAGACCACACAAAGTTCACACGCGTCACTTCCCTTCACCTCCCAATGCCCACAGCTTTGTCACATGGCGCTCCCTCGCTGCAGGGGAGGCTGGGAATGGTGGCCTTTCCCTGGGCGCCTGACGGCCGGCTACCAGTCAGCGCTCCTAAGGAGGAGGAATGGATGGGTGTTGGCATCTGGTGGTCTCCGCCCCAGGAGCCACTTGCACGTGGGTGGTGACTGACACCGAGGGCATGGCTGTGACAGGTGGCCGAGAAGGCGGCCCAGGCAAGCACTGAGGTCCTCCGAGGCAGAGTGCTTTCAGAGAGGCGATGATAAAGAAATGGACTGAGAAAGAAAGGCCTAGAAGGACAGGGCACTGGAGGATATCTGTGCCCTGGAAGCCAAAGGAAGCCAGTGTCTCAAGGCAGAGGGAGAGGCCACCTCTGTCCAGTGCTGCTGGGGGGGGGGTCAAGAGAGATGAGCTTGGGAGGCCTGGGGGCTCCGCAGTGGAGCGTCTGCCTTCAGCTCAGGTTGTGATCCCGGGGTCCCGGGATCGAGTCCCATCGGGGTCCCCGCAGGGAGCCTGCTTCTCCCTCTGCTCGTGTCACTGTCTCTCTCTCTCTGTGTCTCTCACGAATAAATAAATAAAATCTTTTAAAGAGAGAGAGATGAGCTTGTCTACAAAGTCTCTGAATGGGGGTGGCAGGAATCAAAGCAACGGGGTTTGCAGATACTGGTACTTGGGAAGTTGGGTGATGCTGGGGGGCTCTTTATGCTATTCGCTCCCCTTTTGAAGATGCTGGAACGTTTCTATACATCACAACAAAAGAAAATAAAGACAACCCAGCTGATTTATCCACATGGAAATCATCTGTGACGTTCCCGTGAGCAGCTACACAGCAAAAACCAGCCTGGAGGGAAGAGGGATTTGTGGGAGCTGAGGGCCCGGCGTGTGTGGCAGCCTGTGTTTGCACAAACACCACAGCACTGTCTTCCGTTCCGCACGTTCTTCTTCCAGAACCTTCCTCTCCTCATCGGGAGGGGGAGTCCGTCCCCACAGCCCTGGATCTGGGCGCACCTGTGACTTCTCTGACCAGCGGAGGACGGAGGAGGTGGTGCTGTGGGCTTTGTGAGGCTGGGCCATAAAAACGACGCAGCTTCTCTCGTGTCCTCTCTCTCAAGGAAAATAAACATATAAAACTTACCCTTCTGACCGCGTTCCAATGTACACTTCGTTAGTGTAAAGTAAAGCACATTCACACCGTCATGCAACCCATCTCCAGAACTCGTCAACCCACAAAAGGGAAGCTGCGACCCCCGTGAAACACGAGCCCCCCTTCCCTCTCTGCCCAGCCCTTGGCACCCCCATCTACTTTCTGACTCCAGGACCTTGACTGACCCTGGTTCTCTTTCGTAGTGTTTGCCTCCTTGGAATCCAGCTGCCACGCCACGGAGGAGCCCCAAGTGGTGCGTGCAGAGGCCCCGAGGTCCCCGGCAGAGAGCCCCCAGCCACCTCCGAGTGAGTGAGCAAGCCTGCAGGGAAGGCCAGCCCAAGTCTGGGGACAACAGCTGAAGCTCAGAGGCTATAGAGCAGAAGTTAGTCATCCCCCCTGGGCTCTGCTTCCTGACCCAAAGAAACCACTAGAATAATAAATGCCACTCAGGTTAGAGGAGTAACTGGGACAACGCGGTCTGTCAAGCAGAGAAGAAAAATGGGGTGCTGACCAAAGGAGGTGAGGTCAAGGAAAGATGGTCTTTGTTTTGCTTTGCTTTTTAGGATGGAAGCTACCTGAATAGGTTTACATGTTGAAGGGAAAAAATATATATATTATTTTGGAAAGGAAACACTGAATCTGGGGACAGAGGAGGACAGATCCATAGCATGAAGCTTCCAAGAGGCAGGGTGGGGAGGGTCGTGAGCACCGGTGGGGACGAGGATCTGCCTTCACTGGCGGGGCACCGAGGCGATGGCCTCCGTGATGATCTCTCTGTAGCAGAGGCCTCCTGGCTGGAGCCTGGTGATGTCAGAGGTTCGGGGAGGGAAACAGAAAGTCTGAAACATCTTTGCAGAGAGAGGGAGAAGGTGTTGACCAGAAGGGAGAAGCAGGATGTAAAGATAAACCATTTGGTTGATGTTGGTGATTAGGAATTTCCAGGAAACAGGTTGCCCTGTTGTGTGCTTTTGTTTCTCTGTAAGCCTTAGCCACCCGGCTGTAGGCATGACACACGGAGTGTCTCCCAGGCTTGGGGGTGTATGTGGTAAAAGGATGACGGGCCGTGAATTAGGGCCTCGGTAAGGAGATGGTTCCATGCTGGACTCCGAAGGCTAAGCTGGGGAAGGAGGGAGGTCTTCGTGGGTCACACGAGTGTTGAGTCAGCCTATCCACTTCTAGGAATTTATCTGCAAAAGAGCATTGTGGGGCCCACTTCCAGTTTCCCGGTCCATACGTGAGGAGCGTGGAGGTTGCTGCTCCATCCTAAGACCCAGTAAAAAGCTGAACAGAGTGAAAAGTCAAGAGCGCTTCTTGACATAGGATCCATGAGAGAGAGGACACAGGGCAAAGCGCTGCCTCTAGGCTGGAAAGCGAATGCAGGGACCTGCTGCTACATACAGGGCAGGTGGGCCCAGGGAGGACCACCCCAGGGGGAGCCAAACTGACAACGCCCCCCAGGTAAAGACCCCTCCTGGAGAGGTCCCCCCAATGCTGTGAGATTTAACAGTGGGAGCTCAACAGATCCCACAATAAGTATCTGAGAAAAATCCCCTCATTTCTAAATACCCCAGTGTGACCTGTCCTTGGCCAGGCCTGCCCACCGGAGCCAACTGGCCCGGGAAGGTGAACACCCCAGGCAGCCCGCTACAGCCTTTCTGCCCCACCTCCGTGTGAGAAACATGGGTGAGTCAAGTCCAGAGCCATAAGCTCCTGAAAAGACCCATCACGGGCAACAACAGGCTGCAGGATGCTCCCCCACCAGCTCTGACCCTCACCACCACATTACCAGGGCCTATTTACAGCAGTTCCTTTACCCAGTACATCATGTTTCGCTCTCAAGAGAAATAAACTGAAGCAAAACAATTGGAGGAGACAGAGAGCATCAGCGCCAGATGTGGCAGGGATGTTGGAATTATCAGACTGGAAATTTAAAACACTATGAAAACACACAGACATACTTCATTTTATTGCACTTTGCAGATACCGCCTTTTTCTTTTTTTTTTTTTACACAAATGGAAGGTTTAAGGCGACCCTACAGCCAGCAAGTCTGTCAGCACCATTTTTCCAACAGTATTTGCTCACTTCATGTCTCTGTGTCACATGTTGGTAACTCTTGCAATATTTTGAGCTTTTTCATTATTATTATACTTGTTGCGGTCATCTACGATCAGTGGTCACAACTCTCTGGAAGCTCAAATTACGGTTAGCATTTTTCAGCATGAAGTATTTTATTTTATTTTGTTTTTTATTTTTTTAAAGATTTATTTATTCATGAGAGACACAGAGAGAGAGGCAGAGACACAGGCAGAGGGAGAAGCAGGCTCCATGCAGGGAGCCCGATGTGGGACTTGATCTCAGGACCCCGGGATCACGCCCCGAGCTGAAGGTGTCCCAGCATGAAGTCTTTTAAATTAAGGTATGTACATTGTTTTTAGACATAATGCTATTGCACACTTAATAGAATACAACACAGGATGAACATAACTTTTGTACGTGCTGGGAAACCCAAACATTCATTTCACTCGCGTTTCTGCAATATTGGCCTTGTCGAGGTGGCCTGGGACCAGACCCACAGTGCTTCCAACATCCGCCCATGCCATGGGCACTAATGGATGAGGCAGGCAGCGTGCAAGAACAGAGGCGCAGGGCGACAGAGATGGAAATCCTAAGGAAGAACCAAAAGAGATGCCAGAGATCAAACAAACACGGGAACAGAAACGAAGAATGCCTTTGATGGGCTTACTTGTTGACCCGCGCTGTGACTGAGTCTCTGAGCCAGAGGACATCTCAACAGAATCCTCAAAAATGGAAAAGCAAAGAGAACTGAAAGTGTAACATATGTGTGATGGGAATTCCAGACGGAGAAAGAGAGAAAGAATCAGAAAAAAATACTTGAAACAATAATGACTGCGGAGTTTGCCAAATTAATGTCAGGCAGCAAACCACACATTTGGGAAGCTCAGAGAACACCACGCAGGATAAATGTCAAACAAACAAAACAAAACAAAACTACACTTAGGCATATCATTTTCAAACTACAGAAAATCAAAGATGAATAGAGAAAAAAATCCTTACAAGAGCTAGAGGGGGAAAAATAACCCACCTGACCTATAGACTATAAAGGTAAGGATTATTTTTGACTTCTCAGAAACCATGCAAGCAAGAAGACACTAAAATGAAATTTTAGGGGCACCCGGGTGGCTCAGTGGTTGAGCATCTGCCTTTGGCTCAGGTCATGATCCCAGAGTCCTGGGATCGAGTCCCACGTCCGGCTCCCCGCAGGGAGCCTGCTTCTCCCTCTGCCTGTGTCTCTGCCTCTCTCTGTGTCTTTCTTTCTTTTTTTTTAAATTTTTATTTATTTATGATAGTCAGAGAGAGACAGAGGCAGAGACACAGGCAGAGGGAGAAGCAGGCTCCATGCACCGGGAGCCCGACGTGGGATTCGATCCCGGGTCTCCAGGATCGCGCCCTGGGCCAAAGGCAGGCGCTAAACCGCTGTGCCACCCAGGGATCCCTCTCTGTGTCTTTCATGAATAAATAAATAAAATACTTTTTAAAAAAGAATGTTTACAAAGTGTCGAGAGGAAAAAGTCCCCACCAGTCTACAATTCTGTACCTCTTGAAGGAGAAATAAAGATCTTCTCAGACAAATGAATATTGAGGGAATTTGTTGCCAGTAGACCTGCCTTGCAAGAAATGTTAAAAGCTCTTTACAGAAAAGAAAAGTAATGTAGTCAAAAACTCAGATCTGCCTAAAGGAAGGTAAAGCATCAGAGTAGGAATGGTGAAGATAAAATAAAAACTTTAATTTTTTCATATTCTTAATAGATCTCACTGGTAATACTTTTTTTAAAAATATTTTTATTTATTTATTCATGAGAGACACAGAGAGAGAGGCAGAGGGAGAAGCAGGCTCTATGCAGGGAGCCTGATGTGGGACTCGATCCCAGGACTCCAGGATCACACCCTGGGCCAAAGGCAGGTGCTAAACCACTGAGCCACCCAGGGATCCCCTAACCAGTAATACTTTGTCCAAAATAGTAACAGCAGTATTCAATTTTGTGTGCCAATGTACCTGCAAGTACTTATGTAGGATTATGTATAGGTGAAAGGAATGGCACCAGCAATACTAATATGGGAGGAAAAAAATAAGGAATCATTTCTTATTATAAGGTTCTTACACCACCTGTGACATGGTATAATGATATAGTGTTATTTGAAAGAAGTTTGGGATTAATTGTAACTGCATGCTGCAAACTCTAGGTCAACTATTAAAAATAGCATATGAATCCAACGATGTATTAAAAGAATTATATGCTATGACCCTGGGGGATTTATCCCAGGGGTGCAAGAAGGTTGGCTCATCATTGGAAAATCTATTAATGTGTGATGCATCACATCAATAGGCTAAAAAAGAAAAACCACATGATTATATTAATAGATGAAGAAGAGGCATTTGTCAAAACCCAACACCTATTCATGATAAACACTCTTAGTGAGCTAGAAATGGAGAACATTTTCAACTTTATAAAGAATATCTGCAAAAAAAATAAAAATAAAAAAAATAAAGAATATCCGCAGCACCCCCTCCTCCCATGGCTGACCTCACACTGAATGGCAAGAAACTCAAAGCTTTTCCACTAAAATCAGGTACAAGGGAGGATGTCCCCTCTCACCACTGCTTTTCGACGCTGTACTGGGATTTCTAGTTAGTGCAATAAGAGATGAGAAAAGGAAATAAAAGGTATATGGATTGGGAAGGAAGATCTACAATTGTCTTTGCAGATGCCACGGACCGTACCTTCCCACCTCAAACTGTCCCGTCCCTCCAGCAACGTCCCGTCCCGCCACGTCCCGTCCCATTCCCGCCACGTCCCGTCGCCACGTCCCGTCCCGCCTGTCCCGTCCATTCCCGCCCACGTCCCGTCCCGTCCCTTCCCAGCCCGTCCCTTCCCGCCACGTCCCGTCCCGCCACGTCCCGTCCATTCCGCCACGTCCCGTCCCGCCCGTCCCCATCCCGCCCCGCCACGTCCCGTCCCGCCACGTCCCGTCATGTCCCGTCCCTTCCCGCCACGTCCCGTACCCGCACGTCACGTCCCGCCACGTCCCGTCCATTCCCGCCACGTCCGTCCCGTCCCTCCCCATCCCGCCCCGTCCCGCCACGTCCCGTCCCGCCACGTCCCGTCCCGTCCCATCCCTCCCGCCCGTCCCGCCACGTCCCGTCCCGCCATCGTCCCGTCCCGCCACGTCCCGTCCCGTCCCTCGCCCCGTCCAGTCCCGCCACGTCCCGTCCCGCCACGTCCCGTCATGTCCCGTCCTTCCCGCCACGTCCCGTCATCCGCCACGTCCCGTCATCCCGTCCCATCCCGTCCCGTCCCGTCCCGTCCGCCACGTCCCGTCCCGCAACGTCCCGTCCCGCCACGTCCCGTCCAGTCCCGTCCCGCCACGTCCCGTCCCGCCACGTCCCGTCCCTTCCCGCCACGTCCCGTCCCGCCACGTCCCGTCATGTCCCGTCCTTCCCGCCACGTCCCGTACCGCCACGTCCCGCCACGTCCCGTCCTTCCCGCCACGTCCCGTCCCGCCACGTCCCGTCATGTCCCGTCCCTTCCCGCCACGTCCCGTCCCGCCACGTCCCGTCATGTCCCGTCCTTCCGCCACGTCCCGTCCCGCACTCACGTCCCGCCAGTCCCGTCCCTTCCCGCCACGTCCCGTCCCGCCACGTCCCGTCCCGCCACGTCCCGTCCATTCCCGCCACGTCCCGTCCCGCCCGTCTCCACGCCCGTCCCATCCCGCACGTCCCGTCCCGCCACGTCCCGTCCATTCCCGCCACGTCCCGTCCCGTCCCGTCCCATCCCGCCCCGTCCCGTCCCGCCCGTCCCGCACGTCCCGTCCCTTCCCGCCACGTCCCGTCCCGCCACGTCCCGTCCCGCACGTCCCGTCCATTCCCGCCACGTCCCGTCCCGTCCCTCCCCATCCCGCCCCGTCCCGCCACGTCCCGTCCCGCCACGTCCCGTCCCATGTCCCGTCCCTTCCCGCCCATCCCGTCCCGTCCCGCCACGTCCCGTCCCGCCACGTCCCGTCCCGCCACGTCCCGTCCATGTCCCGTCCCGTCCCCGCCCGTCCCGCCACGTCCCGTCCCGCCACGCCGTCCATCGCCGTCCCGTCCCGCCACGTCCCGTCCATTCCGCCACGTCCCGTCCACGTCCCGTCCCGCCCGTCCCGTCCCGCCCGTCCGCCACGTCCCGTCCTCCACGTCCCGTCCTCGCCACGTCCCGTCCATTCCCGCCACGTCCCGTCCCGCACGTCCGTCCCATCCCGCCACGCCCGTCCCGCCACGTCCCGTCCCGCCACGTCCCTTCCATTCCTGCCACGTCCCGTCCAGCCACGTCCCGTCCCGCCACGTCCCTTCCCGCCCCGTCCCTTCCTGCCACGTCCCGTCCCGCCACGTCTAGTCATGTCCCGTGCCTTTCCGCCACGTCCCGTAACGCCACGTCACGTCCCACCAAGTCCTGTCCATTCCCGCCACGTCCCGTCCCGTCCCACCGCATCCCGCCCCGTCCCGCCATGTCCCGTCCCGCCACGTCCTATCCATTCCCGCGACGTCCCGTCCCGTCCCTTCCCGTCCCGCCCCGCCCCGCCACGTCCCGTCCCGCAACGTCCCATCCCGTCCCGCCTCATCCCGTCCCGTCCCTCCCCATCCCGCCCCGTTCGCCGCGTCCCGTCCCGCCACGTCCCGTTCCGCCCCGTCCTTTCCAGCCACGTCCCGTCCCGCCACGTCCCGTCCCGCCACGTCCTGTCCATTCCGCCACGTCCCGTCCCGTCCGTCCCCATCACGCCCTGTCCCGTCCCTCCCCGTCCCGCCCCTTCCCGTCCTGCAAACTCCCGTCCCGCCACGTTCCGTTCATCCCCGCCACGTCCCGTTCTTTCCCGCCACGTCCCGTCCCACAACATCCCGTCACCCCCCGTCCCTTCATGCCACCTCCAGTCCCGCCATGTCCCGTAATGTCCCGTCCCTTCCCGCCACATCCCATACCGCCACGTCACGTCCCGCCACGTCCCGTCCATTCCCGCCACGTCCCGACCCGTCCTCCCCATCCCACCCCGTCCCGCCATGTCCCGTCCTGACACGTCCCGACATGTCCCGTCCATTCCCGCCACGTCCCGTCCCGCCACGTCACGTCCCGCCACGTCCCGTCCATTCCCGCCACGTCCCGTCCCGTCCCTCCCCATCCCGCCTCGTCCCGCCACGTCCCGTTTCGCCACGTCCCGTCCCGCCCCGTCCCTTCCTGCCACGTCCCGTCCCGCCACGTCCGTCATGTCCCGTCCCTTCCCGCCACGTCCCGTACCGCGATGTCATGTCTCGCCACGTCCCGTCCATTCCCGCCCCGTCCGGGCAGCCCCGGCCCGCCACGTCCCGGCCTGCAACGTCCCGTCCCGCCACGTCCCGTCCATTCCCGCCACGTCCCGTACCTCCACGTCACGTCTCGCCACATCCCGTCCATTCCCGCCACGTCCTGTCCCATCCCTCCCCATCTCGCCCCATCCCGCCCCGTCCCGTCATGTCCCGTCCCTTACCGCCACGTCCCGTACCGCCACATCACGTCCCGCCAAGTCCAGTCCATTCCCGCCACGTCCCGTCGCGTCCCTCCCCATCCCGCCCCGTCGTGCCATGTCCCGTCCCGCCACGTCCCGTCATGTCCCGTCCCTTCCCGCCGCGTCCCGTCCCGCCACGTCGCGTCCATTCCCGCCACGTCCCGTCCCGTCCCTCCCCATCCCGCCCCGCCACGTCACATCAGTCCTCGTCCCGTCCTGTCACGTCTCGTCCTTTCCCTCCACGTTCCTTCGCGCCACGTCCCATCCCGCCACGTCCCATCCCACCACGTCCCGTCATGTCCCGTCCCTTACCGCAACGTCCCGTCCCGCCAAGTCCCGTCCTGCCACGTCCCATCCATTACCGCCACGTCCCGTCCCGTCCCTCCCCATCCTGCCCCGTCCCGTCCCGCCCGGTCCCGCCACTTCCCGTCCCGCAAAGACCCGTCCCGCCACGTCCCGTCCATTCCCGCCACGTCGCGTCTGGCCACGTCCTGTCCCGCCACGTCCCGTCCAACCCCGTCCCTTCCTGCCAGTCCCGTCCCGCCACGTCCCATCATGTTCCGTCCCTTACCGCCACGTCCAGTCCCGACAGGTGCGCCACGGCCCATCCCGCCCCGTCCCTTCCCGCCACGTCCCGTCCCACCACGTCCCGTCCATTCCCGCCACGTCCCGTCCCGCAACGTCCCGTCCCGCCACGTCCCGAACCGCCCCGTCCCTTCCTGCCACGTCCCGTCCCGCCACATCCCGTCATGTCCCGTCTCTTCACGCCACGTCCCGACACGTCCCGTCCCTTCCCGCCACGTCCCGTCATGCAAGGTCCCGTCACATCCCGTCCCTTCCGGACTCATCCCGTCCCTCCCCATCCCGCCATGTCCCGTCCCGCCACGTCCCGTCATGTCCCGTCCCTTCCTGCCACATCCCGTCCCGTCCGTCCCCATCCCGCCCTGTCCCGTCCCGCCCCGTCTCGCCACGTCCCGTCCCGCAATGTCCCGTCCCGTCCCTCCCCATCCCGCCCCGTCCCGCCATGTCCCGTCCCGCCACGTCCCGTCCATTCCCGCCACGTCCGTACTGCTACGTCACGTCCCGCCACGTCCCGTCCCTTCCCGCCACGTCCCGTCCCGCCACTTCCCGCCCCGTCCCTTCCCGCCACGTCCCGTCTGCCACGTCCTGTCCATTCCCGCCACATCCCGTCCCTCCCCATCTCGTCCCTTCCCGCCACGTCCCGTCCCGCCACGTCCCGTCCATTCCCGCCACGTCCCGTCCCGCCACGTCCCTCCCCATCCCGCCCGTCCCGCCATGTCTCGTCCCGCCACGTCCTGTCATGTCCCGTAACTTCCCACCACGTCCCGTACCGCCACGTCACGTCCCGTCATGTCCCGTCCCTTCCCGCCACTTCCCGTACCACCACGTCCCGTCCCACCACGTCCCGTCCCGTCCCTCCCCATCCCGCCCCATCCCGCCACGTCCCATCCCGCCCCGTCCTGCCACGCCCCGTCCCGCCACGTCCCGTCCCGTCCCTTCCCGCCACGTCCCGACCCGCCACGTCCCGTCATGTCCCGTCCCGCCACATCCCGTCATGTCCCGTCCCATCCCGCCACGTCCCGTACCGACACGTCACGTCCCGCCACTTCCCGTCCCTTCCCGCCACGTCCCGTCCCGCCACGTCCCGTCATGTCCCGTCCCTTCCCGCCACGTCCCGTCCCGCCTCATCCCGTCCATTGCTGCCTCATCCGGTCCCGTGCCTTCCCGCCCCAACCCTTCCCGCAACGTCCCGTCCCACCACGTCCCGTCCATTCCCGCCACATCCCGTTCCATCCGTCCCCATCCCGCCACGTCCCGTCCCGCCACGTCCCGTCATGTCCCGTCCTTTTCCGCCACGTCCCGTCCCGCCACGTCCCGTCATTTCCCGTCCTTTCCCACCACGTCCCGTCCCGCCACGTCCCTTCATGTCCCGTCCCTTCCCGCCACGTCCCATACCGCCACGACACGTCCCGCAAAGTCCCGTCCATTCCCGCCACGTCCCGACCCGTCCTCCCCATCCCGCCCCGTCCCGCCATGTCCCGTCCTGACACGTCCCGACATGTCCCGTCCATTCCCGCCACGTCCCGTCCCGCCACGTCCCGTCCCGCCACGTCCCGTCATTTCCCGTCCTTTCCCACCACGTCCCGTCCCGCCATGTCCCGTAATGTCCCGTCCCTTCCCGCCACATCCCATACCGCCACGTCACGTCCCGCCACGTCCCGTCCATTCCCGCCACGTCCCGACCCGTCCTCCCCATCCCGCCCCGTCCCGCCATGTCCCGTCCTGACACGTCCCGACATGTCCCGTCCATTCCCGCCACGTCCCGTCCCGCCACGTCCCGTCCCGCCACGTCCCGTCCATTCCCGCCACGGTCCGTCCCGCCCCGTCCCGTCCCGCCACGTCTTTTCCCGCCCCGTCCCTTCCTGCCACGTCCCGTCCCGCCACGTCCCGTCATGTCCCGTGCCTTTCCGCCACGTCCCGTAATGCCACGTCACGTCCAGCCAAGTCCCGTCCATTCCCGCCACGTCCCGTCCATCCCCGTCCCGCCCCGTCCCGCCATGTCCCGTCCCGCCACGTCCCGTCATGTCTCGTCCCTTCCCGCCACGTCCCGTCCCGCCACGTCCCGTCCATTCCCGCCACGCCCCGTCCCGTCCGTCCCCATCCCGCCCCGTCCCTTCATGTCCCGTCCCTTACCGCCACGTCCCGTACCGCCACATCACGTCCCGCCAAGTCCCGTCCATTCCCGCCATGTCCTGTCCCGTCCCTCCCCGTCTCGTCCCGTACCGCCACGTACCATCACGTCCCGTCCCGCCCCGTCCCTTCCCGCCACGTCCCATCCCGCCACGTCCCGTCCCTTCCCGCCTCATCCCGTCCCGTCCCGCCCCGTCCCGTCCCGCCACGTCCCGTCCCGCCACGTCCCGTCCATTCCCGCCACGTCCTGTCCCGTCCCTCCCCATCCCGCGCCTTCCCGCCACGTCCCGTCCTGCCATGTCCCGTCCCGATCCGCCCCGTCCCGCCACGTCCCGTCCCGCAACGTCCCTTCCCTTCGCGCCTCATCCCGTCCCGTCCGTCCCCCTCCCGCCGCGTCCCGGCCCGCCCCGTCCCGCCACGTCCCGTCCCGCAACGTCCCGTCCCGCCATGTCCCGTCCAGTCCGGCCACGTCCCGTCCCGCCACGTCCTGTCCTTTCCCGCCACGTCCCGTCCCGCCACGTCCCGTCCTTTCCCGCCACGTCCCGTCCCACCCGTCCCGCCCCGTCCCGCCACGTCCCGTTACGCCACGTCCCGTCCCGTCCCTTCCTGCCACGTCCCGTCCCGCCACGCCCGTCATGGCCCGTCCCATCCCGCCACATCCCGTACCGCGATGTCATATCTCGCCACATCCCGTCCTTTCCCGCCACGTCCCGTCCCGTCCCTCCCCATCCCGCGCCGTCCCGCCACGTCCCATCCCGCCATGTCCCGTCCCGTCCCGCCCCGTCCCGCCACGTCCCGTCCCGCAACGTCCCTTCACTTCGCGCCTCATCCCGTCCCGTCCGTCCCCATCCCGCCGCGTCCCGGCCCGCCCCGTCTCGCCACGTCCCGTCCCTCAACGTCCGTCCCTCCATGTCCCGTCCAGTCCGCCACGTCCCGTCCCGCCCCGTCCGCCATCCGCCAGTCCAGTCCGCCACGTCCCGTCCCGCCACGTCCCGCCACATCCCGTCCCGCACGTCCGTCTCGCCACGTCCCGTCCATTCCCGCCACGTCCTGTCCATTCCCACCACGTCACGTCCCGCCACGTCGCGTCATATCCCGTCCCTTCCCGCCTCATCCCGCCCCATTCCTTCCCGCCACGTCCCGTCCCGCCACGTCACGTCACGTCCCTCCCCATCCCGTCCCGTCACGTCCCGCCACGTCCCATCAAGGCCCGTCCCTTCCCGCCACATCCCGTACCTCCACGTCACGTCCAGCCACATCCCGTCCATTCCCGCCACGTCCTGTCCCGTCCCTCCCCATCCCGCCCCGTCCAGCCACGCGCGTCTCGCCACGTCCCGTCATGTCCCGTCCCTTCCCGCCACGTCCATACCGCCACGTCCCGTCCCGCCACGTCCGTCCATCCGCCACGTCCCGTCCCGCCACGTCCCATCCCGCCACGTCCCGTCCCGCCACGTCCCGTCCCTTCCCGCCACGTCCCGTCCCGCCACGTCCCGTCACGTCCCGTCCCGCCACGTCCCGTCCCGCCACGTCCCGTCCATTCCCGCCACGTCCCGTCCCGCCACGTCCCGTCCCGCCACGTCCCGTCCCGCCACGTCCCGTCCATTCCCGCCACGTCCCGTCCCGTCCCTCCCATCCACGCCCCGTCCCGCCACGTCCCGTCCCGCCACGTCCCGTCACGTCCCGTCCCTTCCCGCCACGTCCCGTCCCGCCACGTCCCGTCCCGCCACGTCCCGTCCACGTCCCGTCCCGCCACGTCCCGTCCCGCCACGTCCCGTCCCGCCACGTCCCGTCCCGCCACGTCCCGTCCCGCCACGTCCCGTCCATTCCCGCCACGTCCCGTCCCGTCCCGTCCCCATCCCGCCCCGTCCCGTCCACGTCCCGTCCCGCCACGTCCCGTCCCGCCCCGTCCCGCCACGTCCCGTCCCGCCACGTCCCGTCCATGTCCCGTCCTCGCCACGTCCCGTCCCGCCACGTCCCGTCATGTCCCGTCCCTTCCCGCCACGTCCCGCCACGTCCCGTCCCGTCCCGCCACGTCCCGTCCCGCCACGTCCCGTCCATTCCCGCCACGTCCCGTCCCGCCACGTCCCGTCCCCGTCCCGTCCCGCCACGTCCCGCCACGTCCCGTCCCTTCCCGCCACGTCCCTTCCCGCCACGTCCCGTCCCGCCACGTCCCGTCCCGCCACGTCCCGTCCTCCCGCCACGTCCCGTCCCGCCTCGTCCCGTCCATTCCCGCCACGTCCCGTCCCGTCCCTTCCCGCCACGTCCCATCCCGCCACGTCCCGTCCCGCCACGTCGCCCGTCCCGTCCCGCCACGTCCCGTCCCGCCACGTCCCGTCCATTCCCGCCACGTCCCGTCCCGCACGCCGTCCGCCACGTCCCGTCCCGCACGTCCCGTCCCGCCACGTCCCGTCCTCGCCACGTCCCGTCCCGCCACGTCCCGATCCCGCCCCGTCCCGCCATGTCCCGTCCCGCCACGTCCCGTCATGTCCCGTCCCTTCCGCCACGTCCCGTCCCGCCACGTCCCGATTCCCGCCACGTCCCGTCCCGTCCCGTCCCCATCCCGCCCCGTCCCGTCCCGCCCCATCCCGCACGTCCCGTCACACGTCCCGTCCCGTCCCGTCCCGCCACGTCCCGTCCCGCAACGTCCCGTCCCCCATGTCCCGTCCCGTCCCGCCACGTCCCGTCCCGCCCGTCCCGCAATGTCCCGTCCCGCACGTCCCGTCCCATGTCCCGTCCAGTCCGCCACGTCCCGTCCCGCCACGTCCCGTCCATGTCCCGTCCCTTCCCGCCACGTCCCGTCCCGCCACGTCACGTCCCAGTCCCGTCCATTCCCGCCACGTCCCGTCCCGCCACGTCCCGTCCACGTCCCGTCCTTCCGCCACGTCCCGTCCCGCCACGTCCCGTCATGTCCCGTCCTTTCCCGCCACGTCCCGTCCCGCCACGTCCCGTCCAGTCCGGTCCATTCCCGCCACGTCCCGTCCCGCCACGTCCCGTCATGTCCCGTCCCTTCCCGCCACGTCCCTACCGCCACGTCACGTCCCGCCACGTCCCGTCCATTCCCGCCACATCCCGTCCCGCCCCGTCCCTCCAGCAACGTCCCATACCGCCACGTCCCGTCCATTCCCGCCACGTCCCGTCCCGTCCCTCCCCATCCCGCACCGTCCCGCCACGTCCTGTCCCGCCCCGTCCCGCCACGTCCCGTCCCGCTACGTCCCTTCCCTTCGCGCCTCATCCCGTCCCGTCCGTCCCCATCCCGCCGCGTCCCGGCCCGCCCCGACCCGCCACGTCCCGTCCCGCAACGTCCCGTCCCGCCATGTCCCATCCAGTCCGGCCACGACCCGTCCCGCCACGTCCCGTCATGTCCCGTCCTTTCCCGCCACGTCCCGTCCCGTCATGTCCCGTCCCGTCCCGCCCCGTCCCTCCAGCAACGTCCCATCCCGCCACGTCCCGTCCATATCCGCCACGTGCCGTCCAGTCCTCCCCATCCCGCCCTATTCCGTCCCGCCCCGTCTCGCCACGTCCCGTCCCTCAACGTTCCGTCCCGCCACGTCCCGTCCATTCCCGTCACGTCCCGTTCCGCCACGTCCTGTCCCTTCTCGCCACGTCAAGTACCGCCACGTCCAGTCCCGTGACGTCCCGTCCCATCCCGCCACGTCCCATCCCGCCACGTCCCGTCCATTCCCGCCGCGTCCCGTCCTTTCCCTCCCCATCCCGCCCGTGCCGCCACGTCCCGTCCCGCCAAGGCCCGTCATGTCCCGTCCCTTCCTGCCACGTCCCGTAACACCACGTCCCGTCCCGCCACGTCCCGTCACGTCCCTCCCCATCCATTCCCGTCACATCCCGCCACGTCCCATCAAGTCCCGTCCCTTCCCGCCACGTCCCGTCCCTCCTCGTCCCGCCACGTCCCGTCTTGCCACGTCCCGTCCATTCCCGCCACGTCGCGTCCCGTCCCGCCCCGTCCCTTCTTGTCACGTCCCGTCCCGCCACGTCCCGTCATGTCCTGTCCCTTCCCGCCTCATCCCGTCCCGTCCCGCCCCGTCCCTCCAGCAACGTCCCGTCCCGCCACGTCCCGTCCATTCCCGCCACGTCCTGTCCCTCCCCATCCCGCCACGTCCCGTCATGTCCCGTCCCTTCCTGCCACGTCCCATACCGCCACGTCACGTCCCTCCACGTCCCGTCCATTCCCGCAACGTCTCGTCTCGTCCCTCCCCATCCCGCCCCGTCACGTCCCGCCCCGTCCCGCCACGTCCCGTCCTGCCACGTCCCGTCCCTCCCCGTCCATTCCCGCCACGTCCCGTCCTGTCCCTACTCATCCCGCCCTGTCCCGTACCGCCCCGCCCCGTCCCGCCACGTCCCGTCCATTCCCGCCACGTCCCGTCCCGCCACGTTCCGTCCATTCCCGCCACGTCCCTTCCCGTCCCTCCCCATCCCGCCCCGTCCCGCAATGTCCCGTCCCGCCACGTCCCGTCATGTCCCGTCCCTTCCGCCACGTCCCGTAATGCTACGTCACGTCCCCCCCGTCCCGTCCCTTCCCGCCACGTCCCGCCACGTCCCGTCCCTTCCCGCCACGTCCCATTCTACCACCTCACGTCCCGCCACGTCCCGTACCACCACGTCACATCCCACTACGTCCCTTCCGCAACGTCCCATCCCGCCACGTCCTGTCCATTCCCGCGACGTCCCGTCCCGTCCCTTCCCGTCCCGCCCCGTCCCGCCACGTCCCGTCCCCCAACGTCCCAGCCCTTCCCGCCTCATCCCGTCCCGTCCCTCCCCATCCCGCCCCGTTCGCCACATCCCATCCCGCCACGTCCCGTTCCGCCCCGTCCCTTCCAGCCACGTCCCGTCCCGCCACGTCCCGTCACGTCCCATCCCTTCCCGCCACATCCCGTCCCTTCCCATCCCGCCCCGTCCCGCCACATCCCGTCCCGCCACGTCCCGTCATGTCCCGTCCCTTCCCGCCACGTCCCATACCGCCACGTCACGTCCCGCCACGTCCCGTCCCGACCCTCCCCATCCCGCCCCGTCCTGCCATGTCCCGTCCCGCCACGTCCCGTCATGTCCCGTCCCTTCGCCCACGTCCTGTCCCGCAACGTCCCGTCCCGCCACGTGCCGTCCATTCCCGCCACGTCACGTCCCGTCCCTCCCGATCCCGCCCCGTGCCGCCACGTCCCATCCCGCCATGTCCCGTCATGTCCCGTCCCTTCCTGTCACGTCCCGTACCACCACGACCCGTCCCGCCACGTCCCGTCCATTCCCGCCACGTCCCTTCCCGTCCCTCCCCATCCCGCCCCGTCCCGCAATGTCCCGTTCCGCCACGTCCCGTCATGTCCCGTCCCTTCCGCCACGTCCCGTAATGCTACGTCACGTCCCCCCCGTCCCGTCCCTTCCCGCCACGTCCCGCCACGTCCCGTCCCTTCCCGCCACGTCCCATTCTACCACCTCACGTCCCGCCACGTCCCGTACCACCACGTCACGTCCCACTACGTCCCTTCCGCAACGTCCCATCCCGCCACGTCCTGTCCATTCCCGCGACGTCCCGTCCCGTCCCGCCCCGTCCCGCCACGTCCCGTCCCCCAACGTCCCAGGCCTTCCCGCCTCATCCCGTCCCGTCCCTCCCCATCCCGCCCCGTTCGCCACATCCCATCCCGCCACGTCCCGTTCCGCCCCGTCCCTTCCAGCCACGTCCCGTCCCGCCACGTCCCGTCACGTCCCATCCCTTCCCGCCACATCCCGTCCCTTCCCATCCCGCCCCGTCCCGCCACATCCCGTCCCGCCACGTCCGGTCATGTCCCGTCCCTTCCCGCCACGTCCCATACCGCCACGTCACGTCCCGCCACGTCCCGTCCCGACCCTCCCCATCCCGCCCCGTCCTGCCATGTCCCGTCCCGCCATGACCCGTCATGTCCCGTCCCTTCGCCCACGTCCTGTCCCGCAACGTCCCGTCCCGCCACGTGCCGTCCATTCCCGCCACGTCCCATACCGCCACGTCACGTCCCGCCACGTCCCGTCCCGACCCTCCCCATCCCGCCCCGTCCTGCCATGTCCCGTCCCGCCACATCCCGTCATGTCCCGTCCCTTCCTGCCACGTCCCGTACCACCACGACCCGTCCCGCCACGTCCCGTCCATTCCCGCCACGTCCTTTCCTGTCCCTCCCCATCCCGCCCCGTCCCGCAATGTCCCGTCCCGCCACGTCCCGTCATGTCCCGTCCCTTCCGCCACGTCCCGTAATGCTGCGTCACGTCCCGCCACGTCCCGTCCCTTCCCGCCACGTCCCGCCACGTCCCGTCCCTTCCCGCCACGTCCCATTCTACCACCTCACGTTCCGCCACGTCCCGTACCGCTACGTCACGTCCCACTACGTCCCGTCTTGTCCCGCCCCGTCCCTTCCTGCCACGTTCCTTCCCGCCACGTCCCGTCATGTCCGGTCCCTTCCAGCCACGTCCGCCCCGCCACGTCCCGTCCCGCCTCGTCCCTTCCATTCCCGCCTCATCCCGTCCCGTCCCTTCCCGCCCCGTCCCCATCCCGCCCTGTCCCGTCCCGCCCCGTCACGCCACGTCCCGTCCCGCAACGTCCCGTCCGTTCCAGCCACGTCCCATCCGTTCCAGCCACGTCCCGTCCCGCACGGGCCGTCCTGCCACGTCCCGTCCATTCCAGCCACGTCCCGTCCCGCCACGTCCCGTCCCGCCATGTCCCGTCATGTCCCGTCCCTTCCCGCCACGTCCCGTCCCGCCACGTCCCGTCCCGCCACGTCCCGTCATGTCTCGTCACGTCCCGCCACGTCCCGTCCCGCCTCGTCCCGTCCATTCCCGCCACGTCCCTTCCCGTCCCTCCCCATCCCGCCCCGTCCCGCAATGTCCCGTCCCGCCACGTCCCGTCATGTCCCGTCCCTTACGCCACGTCCCGTAATGCTACGTCACGTCCCGCCACGTCCCGTCCCTTCCCGCCATGTCCCATTCTACCACGTGACGTCCCGCCTCGTCCCGTCCATTCCCGCCTCATCCCTTCCCGTCCCTTCCCGCCCCGTCCCCATCCCGCCCTGTCCCGTCCCGCCCCGTCTCGCCACGTCCCGTCCCGCAACGTCCCGTCATTTCCCGTCCTTTCCCGCCACGTCCCGTCCATTCCAGCCAAGTCCCGTCCCGCACGGGCCGTCCTGCCACGTCCCGTCCATTCCAGCCACGTCCCTACCCGCCACGTCCCGTCCCGCCACGGCCCGTCCCGACCCTCCCCATCCCACCCCGTCCCGCCATGTCCCGTCCCACCACGTCCCGTCATGTCCCATCCCTTCGCCCACGTCCTGTCCCGCCACGTCCCGTCCCGCCACGTCCCGTCCATTCCCGCCACGTCCCGTCCCGCCACGTCAAATCCCGCCACGTCCCGTCCCCTCACGCCACGTCCCGTCCCGCCACGTCCCGTCATGTCCCGTCCCTCCCGCCACGTCCCGTAATGCTACGTCACGTCCCGCCACGTCCCATTCTACCAGGTCACGTCACACCACGTCCCGCCACGTCCCGTCATGTCTCGTCACGTCCCGACATGTCCCGTCCCGCCACGTCCCGTCCATTCCCGCCACGTCCCGTCCCGTCCGTCCCCATCCCGCCCCGTCCCCTCCCGCCCCGTCCCGCCACGTCCTGCCACGTCCCGTCCATTCCCGCCACGTCCCTTCCCGTCCCTCCCCATCCCGCCCCGTGCCGCCAAGTCCCGTCCCACCATGTCCCGTCATGTCCCGTCCCTTCCCGCCACGTCCCGTACCACCACGTCCCGTCACGCCACGTCCCGCCACGTCCCGTCCCGCAACATCCCATCCCGCCATGTCCCGTCCCGTTCCTCCCCATCCCGCCCAGTCCCGCCATGTCCCGTCACGCCACGTCCCGTCATGTCCCGTCCCTTCCCGCCCCATCCCTTCCAGCCACGTCCCGTCCTGCCACGTACCGTCCCTTCTCGCCTCATCCTGTCCCGTCCCGTCCCGCCCCGTCCCTCCAGCAACGTCCCGTCCCGCCACGTCCCGTCCCTTCCCGCCCCGTCCCTTCCGGCAACGTCCCGTCCCGCCACGTCCCGTCCATTCCCGCCACGTCCCTTCCCGTCCGTCCCTATCCCGCCCCGTCCCGACCCACCCCGTCCCGCCGAGTCCCATCCCGCCACGTCCCATCCCGCCACGTCCCGTCCCTTCACGTCCCGTCCCGTCCCGCCCCGTCCCTTCCTGCCACGTCCCGTTCCGCCACGTCCCGTCATGTTCCGTCCTTTCCCGCCACGTCCGTCCCGCCACGTCCCGTCATGTCCCGTCCTTTCCCGCCACGTCCCGTCCCGCCATGTCCCTTCATGTCCCGTCCCTTCCCGCCACGTCCCATACCGCCACGACACGTCCCGCAAAGTCCCGTCCATTCCCGCCACGTCCCGTCCCGCCACGTTCCATTCATTCCCGCCACGTCACGTCCCTCCAAGTCCGGTCCATTCCCGCCACGTCCTGTCCCGTCCCTCCCCTTCCGCCCCGTCCCGCCATGTCCCATCCCGCCACGTCGTGTACCGCCACGTCACGTCCCGCCACGTCCCGTCCCTTCCCGCCACATCCCGTCCCGCCACGTCCCGTCATGTCCCGTCCCGTCCCGCCCCGTCCCTCCAGCAACGTCCCATCCTGCCACGTCCGGTCCATATCAGCCACGTCCCGTCCAGTCTGTCCCCATCCCGCCCTGTCCCGTCCCGCCCCGTCTCGCCACGTCCCGTCCCTCAACGTCCCGTCCCGCCACGTCCCGTCCATTCCCGCCACGTCCCGTCCCGCCACGTCCTGTCCTTTCCCGCCACGTCACGTACCGCCACGTCAAGTCCCGTGACGTCCCGTCCCTTCCCGCCACGTCCTGTCTCGCCACGTCCCGTCCATTCCCGCCACGTCCCCTCCCGTCCGTCCCCATCACGCCCCGTCCCGTCCCGCCCCGTTCCGCCTCGTCCCGTCCCGCAAAGTCCCGTCCCGCCACGTCCCGTTCATTCCCGCCACGTCCCGTTCTTTCCCGCCACGTCCAGTCCCGCAACGTCCGGTCACCCCCCGTCCCTCCTGCCACGTCCAGTCCCGCCATGTCCTGTCATGTCCCGTCCCTTCCCGCCACGTCCCTTACCGCCACGTCCCGTCCCTCCCCAACCCTCCCCTTCCCGGCCCTCCCCATTCCCACCCCTTCCCGCCACGTCCTGTCCAGTCCCGCCACATCCCACCCGGCCCCGTCCCTTCCCGCCACGTCCCGTCCCGCCACGTCCCGTAACGTCCCGTCCCTTCCCGCCTCATCCCGTCCCGTCCCGTCCCGCCACGTCCCTCCAGCAACTTCCCGTCCCGCCACGTCCCGTCCCGTCCCACCCCATGCCGCCCCGTCCCGTCTCGCCCCGTCCCGTACCACCATGTCACTTCCCGACACGTCCCGTCCCTTCCCTCCATGTCCCGTCCCGCCACGTCCCGTCCCGTCCCGTTCCGCCCCGTCCCTTCCCGCCACGTCCCGTCCCATCCGTCCCCATCCCGCCCCGTCCCCATCCCGCCCCGTCCCGTCCCGCCCCGTCCCGCCACGTTCCGTCCGGCAACGTCCCGTCCCGCCATGTCCCGTCCCTGCCCATCCCTTCCCGTCACATCCCGCCACGTCCCATCAAGTCCCGTCCCTTCCCGCCACGTCCCGTACCTCCACGACACGTCCCGTCCCGCCACGTCCCGTCACGTCCCATCCCTTCCCGCCACGTCCCATACCGCCACGTCACGTCCCGCCACGTCCCGTCCATTCCCGCCACGTCCCGTCCCGACCCTCCCCATCCCGCCCCGTCCCGCCATGTCCCATCCCACCACGTCCCGTCATGTCCCGTACCTTCGCCCACGTCCTGTCCCGCCACGTCCCTTCATGTCCCGTCCCTTCCCGCCTCATCCCGTCCCGTCCGTCCCCAACTCGCCCTGTCCCATCGCACCCCGTCTCGCCACGTCCCGTCCCTCAACGTCCCGTCCCGCCACGTCCCGTCCATTCCCGCCACGTCCCTTCCCGCCACATCCCGTACCGCGATGTCATGTCCCGCCCCGTCCCGCCACGTCCTGTTCCGTCCCTCCCCATCCCGACCCGTGCCGCCAAGTCCCGTCCGCAATGTCCCGTCATGTCCCGTCCCTTCCCGCCACGTCACGTACCACCACGTCCCGTCCCGCCACGTCCCGTCACGTCCCGTCCATATCCGCCACGTCCCGTCCAGTCCGTCCCCATCCCGCCCTGTCCCGTCCTGCCCCGTCTCGCCACGTCCCGTCCCTCAAAGTCCCGTCCCGCCACGACCCGTCCCTTCCCGCCACGTCATATACCACCACGTCAAGTCCCGCGACGTCCCGTACATTCCCGCCACGTCCCGTCCCGTCCCTCCCCATCCCGCCCCGTCCCGTCCCTTCCCACCACATCCCGTCCCGCCACGTCCCGTCCCGCCTCGTCCCGTCCATTCCCGCCTCATCCCGTCCCGTCCCTTCCCGCCCCGTCCCTTCCGGCAGCGTCCCGCCCTGCCACGTCCCGTCCATATCCGCCATGTCCCGTCCAGTCCGTCCCCATCCCGCCCTGTCCCGTCCCACCCCGTCCCGCCACGTCCCGTCCCTCAACGTCCCGTCCCTCCACGTCCCGTCCATTCGCGCCACGTCCCGTCCCGCCACGTCCCGTCCCTTCCCGCCACGTCCCGTACGGCCACGTCATGCCATGTCCCGTCCCGCCACGTCCTGCCATGTACCGTCCCTTCCCGCCTCATCGTGTCCCGTCCCGTCCCGCCCCGTCCCTCCAGCAACGTCCCATCCCGCCACGTCCCGTCCATATCCGCCACGTCCCATCCAGTCCGTCCCCATCCCGCCCTGTCCCGTCCCGTCCCTTCCCGCCCCGTCCCTTCCGGCAACGTCCAGTCCCGCCACGTCCCGTCATGTCCCGTCCCTTCCGCCACGTCCCGTAATGCTACGTCACGTCCCGCCACGTCCCATCCCTTCCCGCCACGTCCCGCCACGTCCCGTCCCTTCCCACCACGTCCCATTCTACCACGTCACGTCCCACCACGTCCCGTCCCGCCACGTCCCGTCATGTCCCGTCCCTTCCCGCCACGTCCCGTACCACCACGTCACGTCCCACCACGTCCCGTCCCTTCCCGTACGTCCCGTCCCGCCACGTCCCGCCACGTCCCGTCCATTCCCGCCATGTCCCGTCCCGTCCTTCCCCATCCCGCCCCGTCCCGTCCCGCCCCGTCCCGCCACGTCCCGTCCAGCATCGTCCCTTCCCTTCCCGCCTCATCCCGTCCCGTCCGTCCCCATCCCGCCCAGTCCCGTCCGTCCCCATCCGGCCCCTCCCGGCCCGCCCCGGTCCGCCACGTCCCGGCCCGCAACGTCCCTTCCCGCCACGTCCCGTCCATTCCCGCCACGTCCCGTCCCGCCCCGTCCCGTCCCGCCACGTCCTTTCCCGCCCCGTCCCTTCCTGCCACGTTCCGTCCCACCACGTCCCGTCATGTCCCGTGCCTTTCCGCCACGTCCCCTACCGCCACGTCACGTCCCGCCATGTCCCGTCCCACCACGTCCCGTCATGTCCCGTCCCTTCGCCCACGTCCTGTCCCGACACGTCCCGTCCCGCCACGTCCCGTCCATTCCAGCCACGTCCCGTTCCGTCCGTCCCCATCAAACCCCGTCCCGCCACGTCCCGTAGCGCCCCGTCCCTTCATGCCACGTCCCGTCCTGCCACGTCACGTCATGTCCCGTCCCTTCCCGCCACGTCCCGTACCGTGATGTCATGTCCCGCCACTTCCCGTCCATATCCGCCACGTCCCGTCCAGTCCGTCCCCATCCCGCGCTGTCCCATCCCGCCCCGTCTTGCCACATCCCGTCCCTCAACGTCCCGTCCCGCCACGTCCCATCCATTCCCGCCACGTCCCGTCCCGCCACGTCCCGTCCATTCCCGCCACGTGCCTTCCCGTCCGTCCCCATCCCGCCCCGTCACGTCCGGCCCCGTCCCGCCACGTCCCGTCCATTCCCGCCACGTCCCTTCCCGTCCCTCCCCATCCCGCCCCGTCCCGCAATGTCCCGTCCCGCCACGTCCCGTCATGTCCCATCCCTTCCGCCACGTCCCGTAATGCTACGTCACGTCCCGCCACGTCCCGTCCCTTCCCGCCATGTCCCATTCTACCACGTGACGTCCCACCACATCCCGTCCCGCCAAGTCCCGTCATGTCTCGCCACGTCCCGACACGTCCCGTCCCGCCTCGTCCCGTCCATTCCCGCCTCATCCCGTCCCGTCCCTTCCCGCCCCGTCCCTTCCGGCAACGTCCCGTCCCGTCATGTCCCATCCATTCCCGCCACGTCCCGTCCCGTCCGTCCCCATCCCGCCCCGTCCCGTCCCGCCCCATCCCGCCACGTCCCGTCCGTCAACGTCCCGTCCCGCCACGTCCCGTCCATTCCCGCCACGTCCCTTCCCGTCCCTCCCCATCCCGCCCCGTCCCGCAATGTCCCATCCCGCCACGTCCCGTCATGTCCCGTCCATTCCCGCCACGTCCCTTCCCGTCCCTCCCCATCCCGCCCCGTCCCGTAATGTATCATCCCGCCACGTCCTGCCACGTCCCATCCCTTCCTGCCACGTCCCGCCACGTCCCGTCCCTTCCCGCCACGTCCCGTCCCGCCACGTCCCGTCATGTCCCGTCCTTTCCCGCCACGTCCCGTCCCGCGACGTCCCGTCATGTCCCGTCCTTTCCCGACACGTCCCGTCCCGCCACGTCCCTTCATGTCCCGTCCCTTCCCGCCACGTCCCATACCGCCACAACACGTCCCGCAATGTCCCGTCCATTCCCGCCACGTCCCGTCCCGCCACGTTCCATTCATTCCCGCCACGTCCAGTCCCGTCCCTCCCCATCCCGCCCCGTCCCGTCCCGCCACGTCCCGTCCCGCCACGTCCCTTCCCGCCCCGTCCCTTCCTGCCACGTCCCGTCCGGCCACATCCCGTCATCTCCCGTCCTTTCCCGCTAACTCCCATACCACCGCGTCACGTCCCGCCATGTCCCGTCCCTTCCCGCCTTGTCCGTCCCGCCACGTCCCGTCACGTCACGTCCCGCCTCGTCCCGTCCCGCCATGTCCCGTCCCTTCCTGCCACGTACCGTCCCGCCACGACCCGTCCCGCCACGTCCCTTCTTGCCACGCCCGTCCCGCCACGTCCCGTCATGTCCCGTCCATTCCCGCCAAGTCCCGTCCCGCCACATCCCGTCATGTCCCGTCCCTTCCCGCCTCATCCCGTCCCTCCCGATCCCGCCCCGTCCCGCCAAGTCCCGTCCCGCCCCGTCCCGCCGAGTCCCGTCCCGCCACATCCCGTCCATTCCCGCCACGTCCCGTCCATCCCCATCCCGCCCCGTCCCGCCATGTCCCGTCCCGCCACGTCCCGTCATGTCCCGTCCATTCCCGCCACGTCCCTTCCCGTCCCTCCCCATCCCGCCCCGTCCCGCAATGTCCCATCCCGCCACGTC
Organism: Nyctereutes procyonoides; assembly: GCF_905146905.1. Taxonomy (NCBI): domain Eukaryota; kingdom Metazoa; phylum Chordata; class Mammalia; order Carnivora; family Canidae; genus Nyctereutes; species Nyctereutes procyonoides. The sequence goes on along the minus strand of NW_026574992.1, from coordinate 46,210 downwards.
CCGCCACGTTCATCCCTTCCCGCCACGTCCCGCCACGTCCCGTCCCTTCCCGCCACGTCCCGTCCCTCCGCCACGTCCCGTCATGTCCCATCCTTTCCCGCCACGTCCCGTCCCGCCACGTCCCGTCATGTCCCGTCCTTTCCCGCCACGTCCCGTCCCGCCACGTCCCGTCATGTCCCGTCCTTTTCCGCCACGTCCCGTCCCGCCACGTCCCTTCATGTCCCGTCCCTTCCCGCCACGTCCCGTACCGCGATGTCATATCTCGCCACGTCCCCTCCATTCCCGCCACGTCCCGTTCCGTCCCTCCCCATCCCGCGCCGTCCCGCCACATCCCGCCACGTCCCGTCCCGCCATGTCCCGTCCCGTCCCACCCCGTCCCGCCACGTCCCGTCCCGCCACGTCCCGTCATGTCCCGTCCTTTCCCGCCACGTCCCGTCCCGCCACGTCCCGTCATGTCCCGTCCTTTCCCGCCACGTCCCGTCCCGCCACGTCCCGCCACGTCCCGTCCGTTCCCGCCACGTTCCGTCCCACCACGTCCCGTCATGTCCCGTCCTTTCCCGCCACGTCCCGTCCCGCCACGTCCCGTCATGTCCCGTCCTTTCCCGCCACGTCCCGTCCCGCCACGTCCCTTCATGTCCCGTCCCTTCCCGCCACGTCCCATACCGCCACGACACGTCCCGCAAAGTCCCGTCCCTTCCCACCACGTCCCGTACCGCGATGTCATGTCTCGCCACGTCCAGTCCATTCCCGCCCCGTCCGGGCAGCCCCGGCCCACCACGTCCTGGCCTGCAACGTCCCGTCCCGCCACGTCCCATCCAGTCCCCCCACGTCCCGTCCCGCCCCGTCCCGTCCCGCCACGTCCTTTCCCGCCCCGTCCCTTCCTGCCAGGTCCCGTCCCGCCACGTCCCGTCCCGCCACGTCCCGTCCATTCCCGCCACGGTCCATCCCGCCCGGTCCCATCCCGCCACGTCTTTTCCCGCCCCGTCCCTTCCTGCCACGTCCCGTCCCGCCACGTCCTGTCATGTCCCATCCCTTCCCGCCACGTCCCGTCCCGCCACGTCCCGTCCCGCCACGTCCCGTCCATTCCCGCCACGTCCCGTCCCGTCCCGTCCGTCCCCATCCCGCCCCGTCCCTTCATGTCCCGTCCCTTACCGCCACATCCCGTACCGCCACATCACGTCCCGCCAAGTCCATTCCGCCACGTCCCGTCGCGTCCCTCCCCATCCCGCCGAGTCCTGCAATTTCCCGTCCCGCCACGTCCCGTCATGTCCCGTCCATTCCCGCCACGTCCCGTCCCGTCCCTCCCCGTCTCGTCCCGTACCGCCACGTACCATCACGTCCCGTCCTGCCCCATCCCTTCCCGCCACGTCCCGTCCCGCCACGTCCCGTCCCTTCCCGCCTCATCCCGTCCCGTCCCGCCCCGTCCCTCCAGCAACGTCCCGTCCCTCCACGTCCCGTTCATTTCCGCCACATGCCGTCCCGTCCGTTTCCATCCCGCCCTGTCCCGTCCCGCCCAGTCTCGCCACGTCCCGTCCCTCACGTCCGGTCCCGCCACGTCCCGTCCATTCCCGCCACGTCCTTCCCGCCACGTCCCGTACAGCGATGTCAAGTCCCGCCCCGTCCCGCCACGTCCCTTCCCGTCCCTCCCCATCCCGCCCTGTCACGCCACGTCCCGTCACGTCCCGTCCCTTCCAGCCTCATCCCGTACCGTCCCGTACCGCCCCGTCCCTTCCCGCAACGTCCCATCCCGCCACGTCCCGTCCATTCCCGCCACGTCCCGTCCCGTCCTTCCCCATCCCGCCCCGTCCTGTCCCGCCCCGTCCCGCCACGTCCCGTTACGCCACTTCCCATCCCGCAACGTCCCGTCCCGCCACGTCCCGTCCATTCCCGCCACGTCCCGTCCCGTCCGTCCCATCCCGCCCCGTCCCTTCATGTCCCGTCCCTTACCGCCACGTCCCGTACCGCCACATCACGTCCCGCCAAGTCCATTCCGCCACGTCCCGTCGCGTACCTCCCCATCCCGCCGAGTCCTGCAATTTCCCGTCCCGCCACGTCCCGTCATGTCCCGTCCATTCCCGCCACGTCCCGTCCCGTCCCTTCCCGCCACGTCCCGTCCCGCCACGTCCCGTCCCTTCCCGCCTCATCCCGTCCCGTCGCGCCCCTTCCCTCCAGCAACGTCCCGTCCCGCCACGTCCCGTCCATTCCCGCCACGTCCCGTCCGGTCCGTCCCCATCCCGCCCCGTCCCTTCATGTCCCGTCCCTTACCGCCACGTCCCGTACCGCCACATCACGTCCCGCCAAGTCCATTCCGCCACGTCCCGTCGCGTCCCTCCCCATCCCGCCGAGTCCTGCAATTTCCCGTCCCGCCACGTCCCATCATGTCCCGTCCATTCCCGCCACGTCCTGTCCCGTCCCTCCCCGTCTCGTCCCGTATCGCCACGTACCATCACGTCCCGTCCTGCCCCGTCCCTTCCCGCCACGTCCCGTCCCGCCACGTCCCGTCCCTTCCCGCCTCATCCCGTCCCGTCGCGCCCCGTCCCTCCAGCAATGTCCCGTCCCGCCACGTCCCGTTCATTTCCGCCACATGCCGTCCCGTCCGTTTCCATCCCGCCCTGTCCCGTCCCGCCCCGTCTCGCCACGTCCCGTCCCTCAGGTCCGGTCCCGCCACGTCCCGTCCATTCCCGCTACGTCCCTTCCCGCCACGTCCCGTACAGCGATGTCAGTCCCGCCACGTCCCGCCACGTCCCGTCCCGTCCCTCCCCATCCCGCCCCGTCCCACGTCCCGTCACGTCCCGTCCCTTCCAGCCTCATCCCGTACCGTCCCGTACCGCCACGTCCCTTCTCCGCAACGTCCCGTCCCGCCACGTCCCGTCCATCCCGCCACGTCCCGTCCCGTCCTTCCCATCCCGCCCCGTCCAGTCCCGCCCCGTCCCACCACGTTCCGTTACGCCACTTCCCATCCCGCAACGTCCCGTCCCGCCACGTCCCGTCCATCCCGCCACGTCCCGTCCCGTCCGTCCCCACCCGCCCAGTCCTGCCACGTCCCGTCCCGCCACGTCCCGTCATGTCCCGTCCATTCCCGCCACGTCCCGTCCCTGCCACGTCCCGTCCTCCCTTCCCGTCCACGCCCGTCCCTCAGCACTCCCGTCCCGCCACGTCCCGTCCATTCCTCCACGTCCCGTCAAGTCCCGTCCCTTCCCGCCACGTCCCGTCCCCGTCACGTCCGCCATCCCGTCTTCCGCCACGTCCTGTCCCATCCCTCACCATCTCGCCCGTCCCGCCACGTCCCGTCCCGCCACGTCCCGTCCATTCCCGCCACGTCCCGTCCCGCCACGTCCCGTCCCGCCACGTCCTTTCCCGCCCCGTCCCTTCCTGCCACGTCCCGTCCCGCCACGTCCAGTCATGTCCCGTGCCTTTCCGCCACGTCCCGTAACGCCACGTCACGTCCAGCCAAGTCCGTCCATTCCCGCCACGTCCCGTCCCGTCCACCCCATCCCGCCCCGTCCCGCCATGTCCCGTCCCGCCACGTCCTCTCCATTCCCGCGACGTCCCGTCCTGTCCCTTCCCGTCCCGCCCCGTCCCGCCACGTCCCGTCCCGCCACGTCCCATCCCGTCCCGCCTCATCCCGTCCAGTCCGCCCCGTCCCTCCAGCAACGTCCCATCCCGCCACGTCCCGTCCATATCCGCCACGTCCCGTCCAGTCCGTCCCCATCCCGCCCTGTCTCGTCCCGCCCCGTCTCGCCACGTCCCGTCCCTCAACGTCCCGACCCGCCACGTCCCGTCCATTCCCGCCACGTCCCGTCCCGCCACGTCTTGTCCCTTCCCGCCACGTCACGTCCCGCCACGTCCCGTACCTCCACGTCACGTCCCGCCACAGTCCCGTCCATTGCCGCCACGTCCCGTCCCGTTCCTCCCCATCCCGTCCCGTCCTGCCACGTCCCGTCCCGCCACGTCCCGTCACGTCCCGTCCCTTCCCGCCAGATCCCGTCCCTCCACGTCCCGTCCATTCCTGCCACGTCCCGTCCCGTCCCTCCCCATCCCGCCCTGTGCCGCCACGTTCTGTCCAGCGAAGTCCCCTCATGTCCCGTCCCTTCCTGCCACGTCCCGTACCACCACGTCCCGTCCCGCCAAGTCCCGTCCATTCCCGCCACGTCCCGTACCGCCACGTCAAGTCCCTCCACGTCCCGTCCCTTCACGCCATGTCCCGTTCCGCCACGTCCCGTCATGTCCCGTCACTTCCCGCCACGTCCCGTCCCGCCACGTCCCATCCCACGTCGTCCTGTCCATTCCCGTCTCATCCCGTCCCGTCCCTTCCGGCAACGTCACGTCCCGCCACGTCCTGTCCATTCCTGCCACGTCCCGTCCCGTCCGTCCCCATCCCGCCCCGTCCCGTCCGGCCCCGTCCCGCCACGTCCCGTCCCTTCCCGCACGTCCCATTCTACCACGTCACGTGCCACCAGCGTCCCGTCCCGCCACGTCCCGTCATGTCTCGTCACGTCCAGACACGTCCCGTCCCACCTCGTCCCGTCCATTCCCACCTCATCCCATCCGGTCCCTTCCCGCCCCGTCCCTTCCGGCAACGTGCCGTCCCGCCACGTCCCGTCCCGTCCCTCCCCATCCCGCCCTGTCCCGCCATGTCCCGTCCTGCCACGTCCTGTACCGCCACGTCACGTCCCGCCACGTCCCGTCCCTTCCCGCCACATCCCGTCCCGCCACGTCCCGTCATGTCCCGTCCCGCCCCGTCCCTCCAGCAACGTCCCATCCCGCCATGTCCAGTCCATATCCGCCACGTCCCGTCCAGTCCGTCCCCATCCCGCCCTGTCCCGTCCCGCCCCGTCTCGCCACGTCCCGTCCCTCAACGTCCCGTCCCGCCACGTCCCGTCCATTCCCGCCACGTCCCGTCCCGCCACGTCCTGTCCCTTCCCGCCACGTCCCGTCCCGCAACGTCCCATCCCGTCCCGCCTCATCCCGTCCCGTTCCTCCCCATCCCGCCCCGTTCGCCGCGTCCCGTCCCGCCACGTCCCGTTCCGCCCCGTCCTTTCCAGCCACGTCCCGTCCCGCCACGTCCCGTCCCGCCACGTCCTGTCCATTCCGCCACATCCCGTCCCGTCCGTCCCCATCACGCCCTGTCCCGTCCCTCCCCGTCCCGCCCCTTCCCGTCCTGCAAACTCCCGTCCCGCCACGTTCCGTTCATCCCCGCCACGTCCCGTTCTTTCCCGCCACGTCCCGTCCCGCAACATCCCGTCACCCCCCGTCCCTTCATGCCACCTCCAGTCCCGCCATGTCCCGTAATGTCCCGTCCCCTCCCGCCACATCCCATACCGCCACGTCACGTCCCGCCACGTCCCGTCCATTCCCGCCATGTCCCGTCCCGTCCTTCCCCATCCCGCCCCGTCCCGTCCCGCCCCGTCCCGCCACGTCCCGTCCAGCATCGTCCCTTCCCTTCCCGCCTCATCCCGTCCCGTCCGTCCCCATCCCGCCCCGTCCCGTCCGTCCCCATCCTGCCCCGGCCCGGCCCGCCCTGGTCCGCCACGTCCCGGCCCGCAAAGTCCCGTCCCGCCACGTCCCGTCCATTCCCGCCACGTCCCGTCCCGCCCCGTCCCGTCCCGCCACGTCCTTTCCCGCCCCGTCCCTTCCTGCCACGTTCCGTCCCGCCACGTCCCGTCATGTCCCGTCCCACCACGTCCCGTCATGTCCCGTCCCTTCGCCCACGTCCTGTCCCGACACGTCCCGTCCCGCCACGTCCCGTCCATTCCAGCCACGTCCCGTTCCGTCCGTCCCCATCAAACCCCGTCCCGCCACGTCCCGTAGCGCCCCGTCCCTTCATACCACGTCCCGTCCTGCCACGTCACGTCATGTCCCGTCCCTTCCCGCCACGTCCCGTACCGTGATGTCACGTCCCGCCACTTCCCGTCCATATCCGCCACGTCCCGTCCAGTCCGTCCCCATCCCGCCCTGTCCCATCCCGCCCCGTCTTGCCACATCCCGTCCCTCAACGTCCCGTCCCGCCACGTCCCGTCCATTCCCGCCACGTCCCGTCCCATCCGTCCCCATCCCGCCCCGTCCCGTCCCGCCCCGTCCCGCCACGTTCCGTACGGCAACGTCCCGTCCCGCCATGTCCCGTCCCTTCCGCCACGTCCCGTAATGCTACGTCATGTCCCGCCACGTCCCGTCCCTTCCCGCCACGTCCCTTCACATCCCGCCACGTCCCGTTCCTTCCCGCCACGTCCCATTCTACCACCTCACGTCCCGGCACGTCCCGTACCACCACGTCACGTCCCACTACGTCCCGTCACGTCCCGCCCCGTCCCTTCCTGCCACGTTCCTTCCCGCCACGTCCCGTCATGTCCCGTCCCTTCCAGCCACGTCCGCCCCGCCACGTCCCGTCCCGCCTCGTCCCGTCCATTCCCGCCTCATCCCGTCCCGTCCCTTCCCGCCCCGTCCCCATCCCGCCCTGTCCCGTCCCGCTCTGTCTCGCCAAGTCCCGTCCCGCAACGTCCTGTCCCGCCACATCCCGTCCATTCCCACCACGTCCCGTCCCGCACGGGCCGTCCTGCCACGTTCCGTCCATTCCAGCCACGTCCCGTCCCGCCACGGCCCGTCCCGCCACGGCCCGTCCCGACCCTCCCCATCCCGCCCCGTCCCGCCATGTCCCGTCCCGTCCCACCCCGTCCCGCCACGTCCCGTCCCGCAACATCCCTTCCCTTCGCGCCTCATCCCGTCCCGTCCGTCCCCATCCCGCCGCGTCCCGGCCCGCCCGGTCCCGCCGCGTCCCGTCCCGCAACGTCCCGTCCCGCCATGTCCCGTCCAGTCCGGCCACGTCCTGTCCCTCCACGTCCCATCATGTCCCTTCCTTTCCCGCCACGTCCCGTCCCGCCACGTCCCTTCATGTCCCGTCCCTTCCCGCCACGTCCCATACCGCCACGACACGTCCCGCAAAATCCCGTCCATTCCCGCCACGTCCCGTCCCGCCACGTCCTTTCCCGCCCCGTCCCTTCCTGCCACGTCCCGTCCCGCCACGTCCAGTCATGTCCCGTGCCTTTCCGCCACGTCCCGTAACGCCACGTCACGTCCCACCAAGTCCGGTCCATTCCCGCCACGTCCCGTCCCGTCCCTCCCCATCCCGCCCCGTCCCGCCATGTCCTGTCCCGCCACGTCCTGTCCCGCCACGTCACGTCCCGCCACGTCCCGTCCCTTCCCGCCACATCCCGTCCCGCCACGTCCCGTCATGTCCCGTCCCTTCCCGCCACGTCCCATACCGCCACGACACGTCCCGCAAAATCCCGTCCATTCCCGCCACGTCCCGTCCCGCCACGTCCTTTCCCGCCCCGTCCCTTCCTGCCACGTCCCGTCCCGCCACGTCCAGTCATGTCCCGTGCCTTTCCGCCACGTCCCGTAACGCCACGTCACGTCCCACCAAGTCCGGTCCATTCCCGCCACGTCCCGTCCCGTCCCTCCCCATCCCGCCCCGTCCCGCCATGTCCTGTCCCGCCACGTCCTGTCCCGCCACGTCACGTCCCGCCTCGTCCCGTCCCTTCCCGCCACATCCCGTCCCGCCACGTCCCGTCATGTCCCGTCCCGTCCCGCCCCGTCCCTCCAGCAACGTCCCATCCCGCCACGTCCCGTCCATATCCGCCACGTCCCGTCCAGTCCGTCCCCATCCCGCCCTGTCCCGTCCTGCCCCGTCTCGCCACGTCCCGTCCCTCAACTTCCCGTCCCGCCTCATCCCGTCCCTTCCCGCCTCATCCCGTCCCGTCCCTTCCCGCCTCGTCCCTTCCGGCAACGTCCAGTCCCGCCACGTCCCGTCATGTCCCGTCCCTTCCGCCACGTCCCGTAATGATACGTCACGTCCCGCCACGTCCCATCCCTTCCCGCCACGTCCCGCCACGTCCCGTCCCTTCCCACCACGTCCCATTCTACCACGTCACGTCCCACCACGTCCCGTCCCGCCACGTCCCGTCATGTCCCGTCCCTTCCCGCCACGTCCCGTCCCGCCACGTCCCGTCCTGTCCGTCCCCATCAAACCCCGACCTGCCACGTCCCGTCCCGCCCCGTCCCTTCCTGCCACGTCCCTTCCTGCCACGTCCTGTCATATCCCGTCCCTTCCCGCCATGTCCCGTACCACCACGTCACATCCCGCGACGTCCCGTCCCTTCCCGCCATGTCCCGTCCCGCCACGTCCCGTCACGTCCCGTCCCGCCCCGTCCCTTCATGCCATGTCCCGTCCCGCCACGTCCCGTCCCTTCCCGCCTCATCCCGTCCTGTCCCTCCCGCCCCGTCCCTCCAGGAATGTCCCATCCCGCCACGTCCCATCATGTCCCGTCCCTTCCCGCCACGTCCCATCCCGCAACGTCCCGTCCCGCCCAGTCCCTTCCCGCCACGTCCCATCCCGCCACGTCCCGTCATGTCCCGTCCCTTCCTGCCATGTCCCGTCCCGCCACGTACTGTCATGTCCCATTCCTTCGTCCTGTACCGCCACGTCCCGTCATGTCCCGTCCCTTCCCACCTCATCCCGCCCCGTCCTTTCCCGCCGCGTCCAGTCCCGCCACGTCCCGTCATGTCCCGTCCCTTCCCGCCACTTCCAATACCGCCACTTCCCGTCCCGCCACGTTCCGTTCATTCCCGCCACGTCCCGTCCCGTCCCTCCCCATCCCGCCCCGTCCCGTCCCGCCACGTCCCGTCCCGCCACGTCCCGTCCATTCCCGCCGCATCCCGTCCCGTCTCTACACATCCCGCCCCGTCAGGTCCCGCCCCGTCCCGCCACGTCCTGTCCATTCCCCGCCACGTCCCTTCCCGCCACATCCCGTCCCGCCACGTCCCGTCACATCCCTCTCCATCCCGCCCCGTCACGTCCCGTCAAGTCCTGTCACTTCCCGCCACGTCCCGTCCCGCAACGTCGCGTCCCGCCACGTCCCGTCCATTCCCGCCACGTCCCATCCCGCCCCGTCCCGCCACGTCCCGTCCCGTCACGTTCCGCAACGTTCGGTCCATTCCCGCCACGTCCCGTCCCGCCACGTCCCTTCCCACCACGTTCCGCAACATCTCGTCCCTTCCCGCCAAATCCCGTCCCTTCCCGCCACGTGCTGTCCCGCCATGTCCCGCCCCGTCCCTTTCCGTCCCATCCCTTCCCTCCTCATTCCGTTGGTCCCGTCCCACCACGTCCTGTACCTCCACGTCCCGTCCCGCCACGTCCCGTCAGGTCCCGTCCCGCCCCGTCCCTTCCTGCCACGTTCCTTCCCGCCACGTCCCGTCATGTCCCATCCCTTCCCGCCACGTCCGCCCCGCCACGTCCCATCCCGCCTCGTCCCGTCCATTCCCGCCTCATCCCGTCCCGTCCCTTCCCGCCCCGTCCCTTCCCGCAACGTCCCGTCCCGCCACGTCCCGTCCATTTCCGCCACGTCCCGTCCCGTCCGTTCCCATCCCGCCCTGTCCCGTCCCGCCCCGTCTCGCCACATCCCGTCCCGCAACGTCCCGTCCCGTCCCTCCCCATCCGCCATGTCCCGTCCCGCCACGTCCCGTCATGTCCCGTCCAGCCACATCCCGTCACGTCCCGTCCCGCCCCGTCCCTTCCCTTCCCGCCACGTCCCGTCCCGCCACGTCCAGTCACGTCTCGTCCCTTCCCGACACATCCCGTCCCGTCCTGTCCCGCCCCGTCACTTCCCGCAACGTCCCGTCCCGCCACGTCCAGTCCATTCCCGCCACATCCTGTCCCGTCCCTCCCCATCCCGCCCCGTTGCGCCACGTCCCGTCCCGCCACGTCCCGTCATGTCCCGTCCCTTCCCGCCACGTCCCCTACCACCAAGTAACGTCCCACAACGTCCCGTCCCTTCCCGCCCCGTCCCTTCCCATACGTCCCGTCCCGCCACTTCCCGTCACGTCCCGTCCCTTCCCGCCTCATCCCGTCCCGTCCCGTACCGCCCCGTCCCTTCCCGCAACGTCCCGTCCCGCCACGTCCCATGCATTCCCGCCGCGTCCCGTCCCGTCCCTCCCCATCCCGCCCCGTGCCGCCACGTCCCGTCCCGCCATGTCCCGTCATGTCCCGTCCCTTCCCGCCACCTCCCGTACCACCACGTCCCGTCCCGCCACTTCCCGTCACGTCCCGTCCCGCCCCGTCCATTCCCGCCGCGTCCCGTCCCGTCCCTCCACATCCCGCCCCGTGCCACCACGTCCCGTCCCGCCATGTCCCGTCATGTCCCGCCCCGTCTCGCCACGTCCCGTCCCAAAACGTCCCGTCCCGCAACGTCCCGTCACGTCCCTTCCCGCCACGTCCCGTCCCGTCCCGTCCCACCCCGTTCCTCCAGCAACGTCCCGTCCCGCCACGTCCCGTCCATTTCCGCCAGGTCCCGTCCCGTCCGTCCCCATCCCGCCCCGTCCCGGCCCGCCCCGTCCCGCCACGTAATGTCCCGCAACGTCCCGTCCCGCCATGTCCCGTCCATTCCCGCCACGTCCCGTCCCGCCACGTCCTGTCCCGCCACGTCCTTTCCCGCAACGTCCCTTCCTGCCACGTCCCGTCCCGCCACGTCCAGTCATGTCACGTGCCTTTCCGCCACGTCCCGTAACGTCACGTCACGTCCCACCAATTCCCGTTCATTCCCGCCACGTCCCGTCCCGTACCTCCCCATCCCGCCCCGTCCCGCCATGTCCCGTCCCGCCACGTCCCGTCATGTCCCGTCCATTCCCGCCACGTCCTGTCCCGTCCCTCCCCGTCTCGTCCCGTACCGCCACGTCCCGTCCCGCCCCGTCCCTTCCCGCCACGTCCTGTCCCGCCACGTCCCGTCCCTTCCCGCCTCATCCCGTCCCGTCCCGCCCCGTCCCTCCAGCAACGTCCCGTCCCGCCACGTCCCGTTTATTTCCGCCACATGCCGTCCCGTCCGTCTCAATCCCGCCCTGTCCCGCCCCGCCCCGTCTCGCCACGTCCCGTCCCTCAACGTCCGGTCCCGCCAAGTCCCGTCCATTCCCGCCACGTCCCTTCCCGCCACGTCCCGTACAGCGATGTCAAGTTCCGCCACGTCCCGCCACGTCCCGTCCCGTCCCTCCCCATCCCGCCCCGTCCCGCCACGTCCCGTCACGTCCCGTCCCTTCCCGCCACATCCCGCCACGTCCCGTTCCGCCATGTCCCGTCCCGTCCCGCCCCGTCCCGCCACGTCCCGTCCCGCAACGTCCCTTCGCTTCGCGCCTCATCCCGTCCTGTCCGTCCCCATCCCGCCGCGTCCCGGCCCGCCCCGTCCCGCCACGTCCCGTCCCGCAACGTCCCGTCCCGACATGTCCCGTCCAGTCCGGCTACGTCCCGTCCCGCCACGTCCCGTCCCGCCACGTCCCGTCCTTTCCCTCCACGTTCCGTCCCGCAACGTCCCGTCCCGCCATGTCCCGTCCAGTCCGGCCACGTCCCGTCCCGCCACCTCCCGTCACGTCCCGTCCTTTCCCCCACGTCCCGTCCCGCCATGTCCCGTCCAGTCCGGCCACGTCCCGTCCCGCCACGTCCCGTCCTTTCCCGCCACGTCCCGTCCCGCCACTTCCCGTCCTTTCCCGCCACGTCCCGTCCCGCAACGTCCCGTCCCGCCATGTCCCGTTCAGTCCGGCCACGTCCCGTCCCGCCATGTCCCGTCATGTCCCGTCCTTTCCCGCCACGTCCCGTCCCGCCACGTCCCGTCATTTCCCGTCCTTTCCCGCCACGTCCCGTCCCACAACGTCCCGTCCCGCCATGTCCCGTCCAGTCCCGCCACGTCCCGTCCCGCCACGTCCCGTCATGTCCTGTCCCTTCCCGCCACGTCCCGTACCTCCACGTCACGTCCCACCATGTCCCGTTCATTCCCGCCACGTCCCGTCCCGTCCCTCCCCATCCCGCCCCGTCCCGCCATGTCCCGTCCCGCCACGTCCCGCCACGTCCCGTCCCATCCCACCACGTCCCGTCCCGCCACGTCCCGTCATGGCCCGTCCCTTCCCGCCACGTCCCATACCGCCACGACACGTCCTGCAAAGTCCCGTCCCTTCCCGCCACGTCCCGTCCCGTCCCTCCCCATCCCGCTCCGTCCCGCCACATCCCGTCCCGCCACGTCACGTCATGTCCCGTCCCTTCCCGCCACGTCCCACACCGCCACGACACGTCCCGCAAAGTCCCATCCCTTCCCGTCCCGCCCCGTCCCGCCACGTCCCGTCCCGCAACGTCCCATCCTTTCCCGCCTCATCCCGTCCCGTCCCTCCCCATCCCGCCCCGTTCGCCACGTCCCGTCCCGCCACGTCCCGTTCCGCCGCGTCCCTTCCAGCCACGTCCCGTCCCACCACGTCCCGTCCCGCCTCGTCCCGTACATTCCCGCCTCATTCCATCCCGTCCTTTCCCGCACTGTCCCTTCCCGCAACGTCCCGTCCCGCCACTTCCCGTCCCTTCCCTCCATGTCCCGTCCCGCCACGTCCCGTCCCGTCCCGTCCCGCCCCGTCCCTTCCCGCCACGTCCCGTCCCGCCACATACCGTCATGTCCCGTCCCTTCCCGCCACGTCCCGTCCGGCCCCGTCCTTTCCCGCCAAGTCCCGTCACGTCCCACCACATCCCATCCCTTCCCGCCACATCCCGCCACGTCGCATCCCTTCCCACCACGTCCCATTCTACCATGTCACGTCCCACCATGTCCCGTCCCGCCACGTCCCGTCATGTCCCGTCCCTTCCCTCCACGTCCCGTGCCACCACGTCACGTCCCACCACGTCCCGTCCCTTCCCGCCCCGTCCCTTCCCGTACGTCCCGGCCCGCCACGTCCCGTCACGTCCCGCCCCTTCCCGTCTCATCCCGTCCTGTCCCGACCCGCCCCGTCCCTTCCCGCAACCTTCTGTCCCGCCAGGTCCCGTCCATTCCCGCTACGTCCCGTCCCGTCCCTCCCCATCGCGCCCCGTGCCGCCACGTCCCGTCCCGCCATGTCCCGTCCCTTCCCGCCACGTCCCCTCCCGCCACGTCACGTCGCGCCCCGTCCCTTCCCGCCTCATCCCGTCCCGTTCCGTCCCGTCACGTCCCTGCCCATCCCTTCCCGTCACATCCCGCCACGTCCCATCAAGTCCAGTCCCTTCCCGCCACGTCCCGTACCTCCACGTCACGTCCCGCCACATCCGGTCCATTCCCGCCACGTCCCGTCCCGTACCTCCCCATCCCGCCCCGTCCTGCCACGTCCCGTCCCGCCACGTCCCGTCATGTCCCATCCCTTCCGGCCACGTCCCATACCGCCACGTCACGTCCCGCCACGTACCGTCCATTCCCGCTACATCCCGTCCTGTTCTACTCATCCCGCCCTGTCCCGTTTCGCCCCGCCCCGTCCCGCCACGTCCCGTCCTTTCCCGCCACGTCCCTTCCCGCCCCGTCCGGCCACGTCCCATCCCGCCACATCCCGTCATGTCCCGTCCCTTCCCGCCACGTCCAGTACCGCCACGTCACGTCCCGCCACGTCCCGTCAAGTCCCGTCCCTTCCCGCCACGACCCGTACCTCTACGTCACGTCCCGCCATGTCCCGTCCATTCCCGCCACGTCCCGTCCCGTCCCTCCCCATCCCGCCCCGTCCTGCCACGTCCCTTCCCGCCACGTCCCGTCATGTCCCGTCCCTTCCGCCACGTCCCATACCACCACGAGACGTCCCGCAAAGTCCCTTCCATTCCCGCCAAGTCCCGTCCCGTAACTCCTCATCCCGTCCCTTCCTGCCACGTCCCGTCCCGCCACGTCCCGTCACGTCCCGTCCCTTTCCGCAAGATCCCGTCCCGCCACGTCCCGTCCATTCCCGCCACGTCCCGTCCCGTCCCTCCCCATCCCGCCCCGTGCCGCCACGTCCCGTCCCGCCAAGTCCCGTCATGTCCCGTCCCTTCCTGCCACGTCCCCTAACACTACGTCCCGTCCCGCCACGTCCCGTCCCTTCACGCCACGTCCCGTCCCGCCACGTCCCGTCATGTCCCGTCCCTCCCCGCCACTTTCTGTCCCGCCACGTCCCGACCCGCCTCGTCCCGTACATTCCTGCCTCATCCCGTCCCGTCCCTTCCCGCCCCGTCCCTTCCTGCCACGTCCCGTCCTGCCACATCCCGTCATGTCCCGTCCCTTCGACCACGTCCCGTCCCGCCTCGTCCCGTCCATTCCCGCCTCAATCCGTCCCGTCCCTTCCCGCCCCGTCCCTTCCGCAACGTCCCGTCCCGCCACTTCCCGTCCATTCCCGCCAGGTCCCGTCCCGCCATGTCCCGTCCCGCCACGTCCTTTCCCGCCCCGTCCCTTCTTGCCACGTCCTGTCCCGCCACGTCCCGTCATGTCCCGTGCCTTTCCGCCATGTCCCGTAATGCCACGTCACGTCCAGCCAAGTCCCGTCCATTCCCGCCACGTCCCGTCCCTCCCCATCCCGCCCCGTCCCGCCATGTCCCGTCCCGCCACGTCCTGTCATGTCCCGTCCCTTCCCGCCACGTCCCGTCCCGCCACGTCCCGTCCATTCCCGCCACGTCCCGTCCATTCCCGCCACGTCCCGTCCCGTCCGTCACCATCCCGCCCCGTCCCTTCATGTCCCGTCCCTTACCGCCACGCCCCGTACCGCCACATCACGTCCCCCCAAGTCCATTCCACCACGTCCCGTCGCTTCCCTCCCCATCCCGCCCAGTCCTGCCATTTACCGTCCCGCCACGTCCCGTCATGTCCCGTCCATTCCCGCCACGTCCTGTCCCGTCCCTCCCCGTCTCGTCCCGTACCGCCACGTACCATCACGTCCCGTCCCGCCCCGTCCATTCCCGCCCCGTCCGGGCAGCCCGGCCCACCACGTCCTGGCCTGCAACGTCCCGTCCCGCCACGTCCCGTCCATTCCCGCCACGTCCCGTCCCGCCCCGTCCCGTCCCGCCACGTCCTTTCCCGCCCCTTCCCTTCCTGCCACGTCCCGTCCCGCCACGTCCCGTCCCGCCACGTCCCGTCCATTCCCGCCATGGTCCATCCCGCCCCGTCCCGTCCCGCCACGTCTTTTCCCGCCCCGTCCCTTCCTGCCACGTCCCGTCCCGCAACGTCCCGTCATGTCCCGTGCCTTTCCGCCATGTCCCGTAATGCCACGTCACGTCCAGCCAAGTCCCGTCCATTCCCGCCACGTCCCGTCCCTCCCCATCCCGCCCCGTCCCGCCATGTCCCGTCCCGCCACGCCCCGTCATGTCCCGTCCCTTCCCGCCACGTCCCGTCCCGCCACGTCCCGTCCCGCCACGTCCCGTCCATTCCCGCCACGTCCCGTCCGTCCCCATCCCGCCCCGTCCCTTCATGTCCCGTCCCTTACCGCCAAGTCCCGTTCCGCCACATCACGTCCCGCCAAGTCCAGTCCATTCCCGCCACGTCCCGTCGCGTCCCTCCCCATCCCGCCCCGTCCTGCCATGTCCCGCCCCGCCACGTCCCGTCATGTCCCGTCCATTCCCGCCTCATCCCGTCCCGGTCTTCCCGCCCCGTCCCTTCCGGCAACGTCCCGTCCCGCCACGTCCCGTCCATTCCCGCCACGTCCCGTCCCGTCCGTCCCCATCCCGCCCCGCCCCTCCCGCCCGTTCCCGCCACGTCCCATCCGGCAACGTCCCGTCCTGCCACGTCCCGTCCATTCCCGCTACGTCCCTTCCCGTCCCTCCCCATCCCGCAATGTCCCATCCCGCCACGTCCCGTCATGTCCCGTCCCTTCCGCCACGTCCCGTAATGCTACGTCACGTCCCGCCACGTCCCGTCCCTTCCCGCCACGTCCCGCCACGTGCCGTTCCTTCCCGCCACGTCCCATTCTACCACCTCACGTCCCGCCACGTCCCGTACCACCACGTCACGTCGCACTACGTCCCGTCCCGTCCCGCCCCGTCCCTTCCTGCCACGTTCATTCCCACTACGTCCCGTCATGTCCCGTCCCTTCCAGCCACGTCCGCCCCGCCACGTCCCGTCCCGCCTCGTCCCGTCATGTCCCGTCCTTTCCCGCCACGTCCCGTCCCGCCACGTCCCGTCATTTCCCGTCCTTTCCCGCCACCTCCCGTCCTGCCACGTCCCGTCCCTTCCCGCCACGTCCCGTCCCGCCACGTCCCGTCATGTCCCGTCCTTTCCCGCCACGTCCCATCATGTCCCGTCCTTTCCCGCCACGTCCCGTCCCGCCCCGTCCCGTCCCGCCACGTCCTTTCCCGCCCCGTCCCTTCCTGCCACGTCCCGTCCCGCCACGTCCCGTCCATTCCCGCCACGGTCCGTCCCGCCCCGTCCCGTCCCGCCACGTCTTTTCCCGCCCCGTCCCTTCCTGCCACGTCCCGTCCCGCCACGTCCCGTCATGTCCCGTGCCTTCCCGCCATGTCCCGTAATGCCACGTCACGTCCAGCCAAGTCCCGTCCCTTCCCGCCACGTCCCGTACCTCCACGTCACGTCCCGCCACATCCCGTCCATTCCCGCCACGTCCCGTCCCGTACCTCCCCATCCCGCCACGTCCTGCCACGTCCCGTCTCGCCACGTCCCGTCATGTCCCATCCCTTCCGGCCACGTCCCATACCGCCACATCCCGTCCCGCCACGTCCCGTCATGTCCCGTCCCGCCCTGTCCCTCCAGCAACGTCCCATCCCGCCACGTCCAGTCCATATCCGCCACGTCCCGTCCAGTCCGTCCCCATCCCGCCCTGTCCCGTCCCGCCCCGTCTCGCCACGTCCCGTCCCTCAACGTCCCGTCCCGCCACGTCCCGTCCATTCCCGCCACGTCCCGTCCCGCCACGTCCTGTCCCTTCCCGCCACGTCCCGTCCCGCAACGTCCCATCCCGTCCCGCCTCATCCCGTCCCGTTCCTCCCCATCCCGCCCCGTTCGCCGCGTCCCGTCCCGCCACGTCCCGTTCCGCCCCGTCCTTTCCAGCCACGTCCCGTCCCGCCACGTCCCGTCCCGCCACGTCCTGTCCATTCCGCCACATCCCGTCCCGTCCGTCCCCATCACGCCCTGTCCCGTCCCTCCCCGTCCCGCCCCTTCCCGTCCTGCAAACTCCCGTCCCGCCACGTTCCGTTCATCCCCGCCACGTCCCGTTCTTTCCCGCCACGTCCCGTCCCGCAACATCCCGTCACCCCCCGTCCCTTCATGCCACCTCCAGTCCCGCCATGTCCCGTAATGTCCCGTCCCCTCCCGCCACATCCCATACCGCCACGTCACGTCCCGCCACGTCCCGTCCATTCCCGCCATGTCCCGTCCCGTCCTTCCCCATCCCGCCCCGTCCCGTCCCGCCCCGTCCCGCCACGTCCCGTCCAGCATCGTCCCTTCCCTTCCCGCCTCATCCCGTCCCGTCCGTCCCCATCCCGCCCCGTCCCGTCCGTCCCCATCCTGCCCGGCCCGGCCCGCCCTGGTCCGCCACGTCCCGGCCCGCAAAGTCCCGTCCCGCCACGTCCCGTCCATTCCCGCCACGTCCCGTCCCGCCCCGTCCCGTCCCGCCACGTCCTTTCCCGCCCCGTCCCTTCCTGCCACGTTCCGTCCCGCCACGTCCCGTCATGTCCCGTCCCACCACGTCCCGTCATGTCCCGTCCCTTCGCCCACGTCCTGTCCCGACACGTCCCGTCCCGCCACGTCCCGTCCATTCCAGCCACGTCCCGTTCCGTCCGTCCCCATCAAACCCGTCCCGCCACGTCCCGTAGCGCCCGTCCCTTCATACCACGTCCCGTCCTGCCACGTCACGTCATGTCCCGTCCCTTCCCGCCACGTCCCGTACCGTGATGTCACGTCCCGCCACTTCCCGTCCATATCCGCCACGTCCCGTCCAGTCCGTCCCCATCCCGCCCTGTCCCATCCCGCCCCGTCTTGCCACATCCCGTCCCTCAACGTCCCGTCCCGCCACGTCCCGTCCATTCCCGCCACGTCCCGTCCCATCCGTCCCCATCCCGCCCCGTCCCGTCCCGCCCCGTCCCGCCACGTTCCGTACGCAACGTCCCGTCCCGCCATGTCCCGTCCCTTCCGCCACGTCCCGTAATGCTACGTCATGTCCCGCCACGTCCCGTCCCTTCCCGCCACGTCCCTTCACATCCCGCCACGTCCCGTTCCTTCCCGCCACGTCCCATTCTACCACCTCACGTCCCGGCACGTCCCGTACCACCACGTCACGTCCCACTACGTCCCGTCACGTCCCGCCCCGTCCCTTCCTGCCACGTTCCTTCCCGCCACGTCCCGTCATGTCCCGTCCCTTCCAGCCACGTCCGCCCCGCCACGTCCCGTCCCGCCTCGTCCCGTCCATTCCCGCCTCATCCCGTCCCGTCCCTTCCCGCCCCGTCCCCATCCCGCCCTGTCCCGTCCCGCTCTGTCTCGCCAAGTCCCGTCCCGCAACGTCCCGTCCCGCCACGTCCCGTCCATTCCCGCCACGTCCCGTCCCGCCCGTCCCGTCCCGCCACGTCCTTTCCCGCCCCGTCCCTTCCTGCCACGTCCCGTCCCGCCACGTCCACTCATGTCCCGTGCCTTTCCGCCACGTCCCGTAACGCCACGTCACGTCCCTCCAAGTCCGGTCCATTCCCGCCACATCCCGTCCCGTCCCTCCCCATCCCGCCCCGTCCTGCCATGTCCCGTCCCGCCACGTCCTCTACCGCCACGTCACGTCCCGCCACGTCCCGTCCATTCCCGCCACATCCCATCCCGTCCCGCCCCGTCCCTCCAGCAACGTCCCATACCGCCACGTCCCGTCCATTCCCGCCACGTCCCGTCCCGTCCCTCCCCATCCCGCACCGTCCCGCCACGTCCTGTCCCGCCCCGTCCCGCCACGTCCCGTCCCGCTACGTCCCTTCCCTTCGCGCCTCATCCCGTCCCGTCCGTCCCCATCCCGCCGCGTCCCGGCCCGCCCCGACCCGCCACGTCCCGTCCCGCAACGTCCCGTCCCGCCATGTCCCATCCAGTCCGGCCACGACCCGTCCCGCCACGTCCCGTCATGTCCCGTCCTTTCCCGCCACGTCCCGTCCCGTCATGTCCCGTCCCGTCCCGCCCCGTCCCTCCAGCAACGTCCCATCCCGCCACGTCCCGTCCATATCCGCCACGTGCCGTCCAGTCCTTCCCCATCCCGCCCTATTCCGTCCCGCCCCGTCTCGCCACGTCCCGTCCCTCAACGTTCCGTCCCGCCACGTCCCGTCCATTCCCGTCACGTCCCGTTCCGCCACGTCCTGTCCCTTCCCGCCACGTCACGTACCGCCACGTCCAGTCCCGTGACGTCCCGTCCCATCCCGCCACGTCCCATCCCGCCACGTCCCGTCCATTCCCGCCGCGTCCCGTCCTTTCCCTCCCCATCCCGCCCGTGCCGCCACGTCCCGTCCCGCCAAGGCCCGTCATGTCCCGTCCCTTCCTGCCACGTCCCGTAACACCACGTCCCGTCCCGCCACGTCCCGTCACGTCCCTCCCCATCCATTCCCGTCACATCCCGCCACGTCCCATCAAGTCCCGTCCCTTCCCGCCACGTCCCGTCCCTCCTCGTCCCGCCACGTCCCGTCTTGCCACGTCCCGTCCATTCCCGCCACGTCCCGTCCCGTCCCGCCCCGTCCCTTCTTGTCACGTCCCGTCCCGCCACGTCCCGTCATGTCCTGTCCCTTCCCGCCTCATCCCGTCCCGTCCCGCCCCGTCCCTCCAGCAACGTCCCGTCCCGCCACGTCCCGTCCATTCCCGCCACGTCCTGTCCCTCCCCATCCCGCCACGTCCCGTCATGTCCCGTCCCTTCCTGCCACGTCCCATACCGCCACGTCACGTCCCTCCACGTCCCGTCCATTCCCGCAACGTCTCGTCTCGTCCCTCCCCATCCCGCCCCGTCACGTCCCGCCCCGTCCCGCCACGTCCCGTCCTGCCACGTCCCGTCCCTCCCCGTCCATTCCCGCCACGTCCCGTCCTGTCCCTACTCATCCCGCCCTGTCCCGTACCGCCCGCCCCGTCCCGCCACGTCCCGTCCATTCCCGCCACGTCCCGTCCCGCCACGTTCCGTCCATTCCCGCCACGTCCCTTCCCGTCCCTCCCCATCCCGCCCCGTCCCGCAATGTCCCGTCCCGCCACGTCCCGTCATGTCCCGTCCCTTCCGCCACGTCCCGTAATGCTACGTCACGTCCCCCCCGTCCCGTCCCTTCCCGCCACGTCCCGCCACGTCCCGTCCCTTCCCGCCACGTCCCATTCTACCACCTCACGTCCCGCCACGTCCCGTACCACCACGTCACATCCCACTACGTCCCTTCCGCAACGTCCCATCCCGCCACGTCCTGTCCATTCCCGCGACGTCCCGTCCCGTCCCTTCCCGTCCCGCCCCGTCCCGCCACGTCCCGTCCCCCAACGTCCCAGCCCTTCCCGCCTCATCCCGTCCCGTCCCTCCCCATCCCGCCCCGTTCGCCACATCCCATCCCGCCACGTCCCGTTCCGCCCGTCCCTTCCAGCCACGTCCCGTCCCGCCACGTCCCATCACGTCCCATCCCTTCCCGCCACATCCCGTCCCTTCCCATCCCGCCCCGTCCCGCCACATCCCGTCCCGCCACGTCCCGTCATGTCCCGTCCCTTCCCGCCACGTCCCATACCGCCACGTCACGTCCCGCCACGTCCCGTCCCGACCCTCCCCATCCCGCCCCGTCCTGCCATGTCCCGTCCCGCCACGTCCCGTCATGTCCCGTCCCTTCGCCCACGTCCTGTCCCGCAACGTCCCGTCCCGCCACGTGCCGTCCATTCCCGCCACGTCACGTCCCGTCCTCCCGATCCCGCCCCGTGCCGCCACGTCCCATCCCGCCATGTCCCGTCATGTCCCGTCCCTTCCTGTCACGTCCCGTACCACCACGACCCGTCCCGCCACGTCCCGTCCATTCCCGCCACGTCCCTTCCTGTCCCTCCCCATCCCGCCCCGTCCCGCAATGTCCCGTCCCGCCACGTCCCGTCATGTCCCGTCCCTTCCGCCACGTCCCGTAATGCTGCGTCACGTCCCGCCACGTCCCGTCCCTTCCCGCCACGTCCCGCCACGTCCCGTCCCTTCCCGCCATGTCCCATTCTACCACCTCACGTTCCGCCACGTCCCGTACCGCCACGTCACGTCCCACTACGTCCCGTCTTGTCCCGCCCCGTCCCTTCCTGCCACGTTCCTTCCCGCCACGTCCCGTCATGTCCGGTCCCTTCCAGCCACGTCCGCCCCGCCACGTCCCGTCCCGCCTCGTCCCTTCCATTCCCGCCTCATCCCGTCCCGTCACTTCCCGACCCGTCCCCATCCCGCCCTGTCCCGTCCCGCCCCGTCTCGCCACGTCCCGTCCCGCAACGTCCCGTCCGTTCCAGCCACGTCCCGTCCGTTCCAGCCACGTCCCGTCCCGCACGGGCCGTCCTGCCACGTCCCGTCCATTCCAGCCACGTCCCGTCCCGCCACGTCCCGTCCCGCCATGTCCCGTCATGTCCCGTCCCTTCCAGCCACGTCCGCCCCGCCACGTCCCGTCCCGCCTCGTCCCGTCCATTCCCGCCTCATCCCGTCCCGTCCCTTCCCGCCCCGTCCCCATCCCGCCCTGTCCCGTCCCGCTCTGTCTCGCCAAGTCCCGTCCCGCCACGTCCTGTCCCGCCACATCCCGTCCATTCCCGCCACGTCCCGTCCCGCACGGGCCGTCCTGCCACGACCCGTCCATTCCAGCCACGTCCCGTCCCGCCACGTCCCGTCCCGCCACGGCCCGTCCCGACACTCCCCATCCCGCCCCGTCCCGCCATGTCCCGTCCCGTCCCACCCCGTCCCGCCACGTCCAGTCCCGCAACATCCCTTCCCTTCGCGCCTCATCCCGTCCCGTCCGTCCCCATCCCGCCGCGTCCCGGCCCGCCCGTCCCGCCGCGTCCCGTCCCGCAACGTCCCGTCCCGCCATGTCCCGTCCAGTCCGGCCACGTCCTGTCCCTCCACGTCCCATCATGTCCCTTCCTTTCCCGCCACGTCCCGTCCCGCCACGTCCCTTCATGTCCCGTCCCTTCCCGCCACGTCCCATACCGCCACGACACGTCCCGCAAAATCCCGTCCATTCCCGCCACGTCCTGTCCCGCCACGTCCCTTCCCGCCCCGTCCCTCCCTGCCACGTCCCGTCCCGCCACGTCCAGTCATGTCCCGTGCCTTTCCGCCACGTCCCGTACGCCACGTCACGTCCCACCAAGTCCGGTCCATTCCCGCCACGTCCCGTCACGTCCCGTCCCTTCCCGCCTCATCCCGTCCCTCCGCATCCCGCCCTGTCACGCCTCGTCCCGTCCCGCCACGTCCCGTCATGTCCCGTCCCTTCCCGCCATGTCCCGTACCACCACGTCCCGTCCTGCCACGTCCGTACATTCCCGCCACGTCCCGTCCCGTCCCTCCCCATCCCGCCACGTCCCGTCCCGCCCAGTCCCTTCCCGCCACGTCCCGTCCCGCCACGTCCCGTCATGTCCCGTCCCTTCCCGCCATGTCCCGTCCCGCCACGTACTGTCATGTCCCGTTCCTTCGTCCTGTACCGCCACGTCCCGTCATGTCCGTCCCTTCCCACTCATCCCACCCCGTCCTTCCAGCCAGGTCCCGTCCCGCCACGTCCCGTCACGTCCCTCCCCATCCCGTCCCGTCACGTCCCGCCACGTCCCGTCATGTCCCGTCCCTTCCCGCCACTTCCAATACCGCCACGTCCCGTCCCGCCACGTTCCGTCATTCCCGCCACGTCCCGTCCCGTCCCTCCACATCCCGCCCCGTGCCACCACGTCCCGTCCCGCCATGTCCCGTCATGTCCCGCCCCGTCTCGCCACGTCCCGTCCCAAAACGTCCCGTCCCGCAACGTCCCGTCACGTCCCTTCCCGCCACGTCCCGTCCCGTCCCGTCCCACCCCGTTCCTCCAGCAACGTCCCGTCCCGCCACGTCCCGTCCATTTCCGCCAGGTCCCGTCCCGTCCGTCCCCATCCCGCCCCGTCCCGGCCCGCCCCGTCCCGCCACGTAATGTCCCGCAACGTCCCGTCCCGCCATGTCCCGTCCATTCCCGCCACGTCCCGTCCCGCCACGTCCTGTCCCGCCACGTCCTTTCCCGCAACGTCCCTTCCTGCCACGTCCCGTCCCGCCACGTCCAGTCATGTCACGTGCCTTTCCGCCACGTCCCGTAACGTCACGTCACGTCCCACCAATTCCCGTTCATTCCCGCCACGTCCCGTCCCGTACCTCCCCATCCCGCCCCGTCCCGCCATGTCCCGTCCCGCCACGTCCCGTCATGTCCCGTCCATTCCCGCCACGTCCTGTCCCGTCCCTCCCCGTCTCGTCCCGTACCGCCACGTCCCGTCCCGCCCCGTCCCTTCCCGCCACGTCCTGTCCCGCCACGTCCCGTCCCTTCCCGCCTCATCCCGTCCCGTCCCGCCCCGTCCCTCCAGCAACGTCCCGTCCCGCCACGTCCCGTTTATTTCCGCCACATGCCGTCCCGTCCGTCTCAATCCCGCCCTGTCCCGCCCCGCCCCGTCTCGCCACGTCCCGTCCCTCAACGTCCGGTCCCGCCAAGTCCCGTCCATTCCCGCCACGTCCCTTCCCGCCACGTCCCGTACAGCGATGTCAAGTTCCGCCACGTCCCGCCACGTCCCGTCCCGTCCCTCCCCATCCCGCCCCGTCCCGCCACGTCCCGTCACGTCCCGTCCCTTCCCGCCACATCCCGCCACGTCCCGTTCCGCCATGTCCCGTCCCGTCCCGCCCCGTCCCGCCACGTCCCGTCCCGCAACGTCCCTTCGCTTCGCGCCTCATCCCGTCCTGTCCGTCCCCATCCCGCCGCGTCCCGGCCCGCCCCGTCCCGCCACGTCCCGTCCCGCAACGTCCCGTCCCGACATGTCCCGTCCAGTCCGGCTACGTCCCGTCCCGCCACGTCCCGTCCCGCCACGTCCCGTCCTTTCCCTCCACGTTCCGTCCCGCAACGTCCCGTCCCGCCATGTCCCGTCCAGTCCGGCCACGTCCCGTCCCGCCACCTCCCGTCACGTCCCGTCCTTTCCCCCACGTCCCGTCCCGCCATGTCCCGTCCAGTCCGGCCACGTCCCGTCCCGCCACGTCCCGTCCTTTCCCGCCACGTCCCGTCCCGCCACGTCCCGTCCTTTCCCGCCACGTCCCGTCCCGCAACGTCCCGTCCCGCCATGTCCCGTTCAGTCCGGCCACGTCCCGTCCCGCCATGTCCCGTCATGTCCCGTCCTTTCCCGCCACGTCCCGTCCCGCCACGTCCCGTCATTTCCCGTCCTTTCCCGCCACGTCCCGTCCCACAACGTCCCGTCCCGCCATGTCCCGTCCAGTCCCGCCACGTCCCGTCCCGCCACGTCCCGTCATGTCCTGTCCCTTCCCGCCACGTCCCGTACCTCCACGTCACGTCCCACCATGTCCCGTTCATTCCCGCCACGTCCCGTCCCGTCCCTCCCCATCCCGCCCCGTCCCGCCATGTCCCGTCCCGCCACGTCCCGCCACGTCCCGTCCCATCCCACCACGTCCCGTCCCGCCACGTCCCGTCATGGCCCGTCCCTTCCCGCCACGTCCCATACCGCCACGACACGTCCTGCAAAGTCCCGTCCCTTCCCGCCACGTCCCGTCCCGTCCCTCCCCATCCCGCTCCGTCCCGCCACATCCCGTCCCGCCACGTCACGTCATGTCCCGTCCCTTCCCGCCACGTCCCACACCGCCACGACACGTCCCGCAAAGTCCCATCCCTTCCCGTCCCGCCCCGTCCCGCCACGTCCCGTCCCGCAACGTCCCATCCTTTCCCGCCTCATCCCGTCCCGTCCCTCCCCATCCCGCCCCGTTCGCCACGTCCCGTCCCGCCACGTCCCGTTCCGCCGCGTCCCTTCCAGCCACGTCCCGTCCCACCACGTCCCGTCCCGCCTCGTCCCGTACATTCCCGCCTCATTCCATCCCGTCCTTTCCCGCACTGTCCCTTCCCGCAACGTCCCGTCCCGCCACTTCCCGTCCCTTCCCTCCATGTCCCGTCCCGCCACGTCCCGTCCCGTCCCGTCCCGCCCCGTCCCTTCCCGCCACGTCCCGTCCCGCCACATACCGTCATGTCCCGTCCCTTCCCGCCACGTCCCGTCCGGCCCCGTCCTTTCCCGCCAAGTCCCGTCACGTCCCACCACATCCCATCCCTTCCCGCCACATCCCGCCACGTCGCATCCCTTCCCACCACGTCCCATTCTACCATGTCACGTCCCACCATGTCCCGTCCCGCCACGTCCCGTCATGTCCCGTCCCTTCCCTCCACGTCCCGTGCCACCACGTCACGTCCCACCACGTCCCGTCCCTTCCCGCCCCGTCCCTTCCCGTACGTCCCGGCCCGCCACGTCCCGTCACGTCCCGCCCCTTCCCGTCTCATCCCGTCCTGTCCCGACCCGCCCCGTCCCTTCCCGCAACCTTCTGTCCCGCCAGGTCCCGTCCATTCCCGCTACGTCCCGTCCCGTCCCTCCCCATCGCGCCCCGTGCCGCCACGTCCCGTCCCGCCATGTCCCGTCCCTTCCCGCCACGTCCCCTCCCGCCACGTCACGTCGCGCCCCGTCCCTTCCCGCCTCATCCCGTCCCGTTCCGTCCCGTCACGTCCCTGCCCATCCCTTCCCGTCACATCCCGCCACGTCCCATCAAGTCCAGTCCCTTCCCGCCACGTCCCGTACCTCCACGTCACGTCCCGCCACATCCGGTCCATTCCCGCCACGTCCCGTCCCGTACCTCCCCATCCCGCCCCGTCCTGCCACGTCCCGTCCCGCCACGTCCCGTCATGTCCCATCCCTTCCGGCCACGTCCCATACCGCCACGTCACGTCCCGCCACGTACCGTCCATTCCCGCTACATCCCGTCCTGTTCTACTCATCCCGCCCTGTCCCGTTTCGCCCCGCCCCGTCCCGCCACGTCCCGTCCTTTCCCGCCACGTCCCTTCCCGCCCCGTCCGGCCACGTCCCATCCCGCCACATCCCGTCATGTCCCGTCCCTTCCCGCCACGTCCAGTACCGCCACGTCACGTCCCGCCACGTCCCGTCAAGTCCCGTCCCTTCCCGCCACGACCCGTACCTCTACGTCACGTCCCGCCATGTCCCGTCCATTCCCGCCACGTCCCGTCCCGTCCCTCCCCATCCCGCCCCGTCCTGCCACGTCCCTTCCCGCCACGTCCCGTCATGTCCCGTCCCTTCCGCCACGTCCCATACCACCACGAGACGTCCCGCAAAGTCCCTTCCATTCCCGCCAAGTCCCGTCCCGTAACTCCTCATCCCGTCCCTTCCTGCCACGTCCCGTCCCGCCACGTCCCGTCACGTCCCGTCCCTTTCCGCAAGATCCCGTCCCGCCACGTCCCGTCCATTCCCGCCACGTCCCGTCCCGTCCCTCCCCATCCCGCCCCGTGCCGCCACGTCCCGTCCCGCCAAGTCCCGTCATGTCCCGTCCCTTCCTGCCACGTCCCCTAACACTACGTCCCGTCCCGCCACGTCCCGTCCCTTCACGCCACGTCCCGTCCCGCCACGTCCCGTCATGTCCCGTCCCTCCCCGCCACTTTCTGTCCCGCCACGTCCCGACCCGCCTCGTCCCGTACATTCCTGCCTCATCCCGTCCCGTCCCTTCCCGCCCCGTCCCTTCCTGCCACGTCCCGTCCTGCCACATCCCGTCATGTCCCGTCCCTTCGACCACGTCCCGTCCCGCCTCGTCCCGTCCATTCCCGCCTCAATCCGTCCCGTCCCTTCCCGCCCCGTCCCTTCCGCAACGTCCCGTCCCGCCACTTCCCGTCCATTCCCGCCAGGTCCCGTCCCGCCATGTCCCGTCCCGCCACGTCCTTTCCCGCCCCGTCCCTTCTTGCCACGTCCTGTCCCGCCACGTCCCGTCATGTCCCGTGCCTTTCCGCCATGTCCCGTAATGCCACGTCACGTCCAGCCAAGTCCCGTCCATTCCCGCCACGTCCCGTCCCTCCCCATCCCGCCCCGTCCCGCCATGTCCCGTCCCGCCACGTCCTGTCATGTCCCGTCCCTTCCCGCCACGTCCCGTCCCGCCACGTCCCGTCCATTCCCGCCACGTCCCGTCCATTCCCGCCACGTCCCGTCCCGTCCGTCACCATCCCGCCCCGTCCCTTCATGTCCCGTCCCTTACCGCCACGCCCCGTACCGCCACATCACGTCCCCCCAAGTCCATTCCACCACGTCCCGTCGCTTCCCTCCCCATCCCGCCCAGTCCTGCCATTTACCGTCCCGCCACGTCCCGTCATGTCCCGTCCATTCCCGCCACGTCCTGTCCCGTCCCTCCCCGTCTCGTCCCGTACCGCCACGTACCATCACGTCCCGTCCCGCCCCGTCCATTCCCGCCCCGTCCGGGCAGCCCCGGCCCACCACGTCCTGGCCTGCAACGTCCCGTCCCGCCACGTCCCGTCCATTCCCGCCACGTCCCGTCCCGCCCCGTCCCGTCCCGCCACGTCCTTTCCCGCCCCTTCCCTTCCTGCCACGTCCCGTCCCGCCACGTCCCGTCCCGCCACGTCCCGTCCATTCCCGCCATGGTCCATCCCGCCCCGTCCCGTCCCGCCACGTCTTTTCCCGCCCCGTCCCTTCCTGCCACGTCCCGTCCCGCAACGTCCCGTCATGTCCCGTGCCTTTCCGCCATGTCCCGTAATGCCACGTCACGTCCAGCCAAGTCCCGTCCATTCCCGCCACGTCCCGTCCCTCCCCATCCCGCCCCGTCCCGCCATGTCCCGTCCCGCCACGCCCCGTCATGTCCCGTCCCTTCCCGCCACGTCCCGTCCCGCCACGTCCCGTCCCGCCACGTCCCGTCCATTCCCGCCACGTCCCGTCCGTCCCCATCCCGCCCCGTCCCTTCATGTCCCGTCCCTTACCGCCAAGTCCCGTTCCGCCACATCACGTCCCGCCAAGTCCAGTCCATTCCCGCCACGTCCCGTCGCGTCCCTCCCCATCCCGCCCCGTCCTGCCATGTCCCGCCCCGCCACGTCCCGTCATGTCCCGTCCATTCCCGCCTCATCCCGTCCCGGTCTTCCCGCCCCGTCCCTTCCGGCAACGTCCCGTCCCGCCACGTCCCGTCCATTCCCGCCACGTCCCGTCCCGTCCGTCCCCATCCCGCCCCGCCCCTCCCGCCCGTTCCCGCCACGTCCCATCCGGCAACGTCCCGTCCTGCCACGTCCCGTCCATTCCCGCTACGTCCCTTCCCGTCCCTCCCCATCCCGCAATGTCCCATCCCGCCACGTCCCGTCATGTCCCGTCCCTTCCGCCACGTCCCGTAATGCTACGTCACGTCCCGCCACGTCCCGTCCCTTCCCGCCACGTCCCGCCACGTGCCGTTCCTTCCCGCCACGTCCCATTCTACCACCTCACGTCCCGCCACGTCCCGTACCACCACGTCACGTCGCACTACGTCCCGTCCCGTCCCGCCCCGTCCCTTCCTGCCACGTTCATTCCCACTACGTCCCGTCATGTCCCGTCCCTTCCAGCCACGTCCGCCCCGCCACGTCCCGTCCCGCCTCGTCCCGTCATGTCCCGTCCTTTCCCGCCACGTCCCGTCCCGCCACGTCCCGTCATTTCCCGTCCTTTCCCGCCACCTCCCGTCCTGCCACGTCCCGTCCCTTCCCGCCACGTCCCGTCCCGCCACGTCCCGTCATGTCCCGTCCTTTCCCGCCACGTCCCATCATGTCCCGTCCTTTCCCGCCACGTCCCGTCCCGCCCCGTCCCGTCCCGCCACGTCCTTTCCCGCCCCGTCCCTTCCTGCCACGTCCCGTCCCGCCACGTCCCGTCCATTCCCGCCACGGTCCGTCCCGCCCCGTCCCGTCCCGCCACGTCTTTTCCCGCCCCGTCCCTTCCTGCCACGTCCCGTCCCGCCACGTCCCGTCATGTCCCGTGCCTTCCCGCCATGTCCCGTAATGCCACGTCACGTCCAGCCAAGTCCCGTCCCTTCCCGCCACGTCCCGTACCTCCACGTCACGTCCCGCCACATCCCGTCCATTCCCGCCACGTCCCGTCCCGTACCTCCCCATCCCGCCACGTCCTGCCACGTCCCGTCTCGCCACGTCCCGTCATGTCCCATCCCTTCCGGCCACGTCCCATACCGCCACATCCCGTCCCGCCACGTCCCGTCATGTCCCGTCCCGCCCTGTCCCTCCAGCAACGTCCCATCCCGCCACGTCCAGTCCATATCCGCCACGTCCCGTCCAGTCCGTCCCCATCCCGCCCTGTCCCGTCCCGCCCCGTCTCGCCACGTCCCGTCCCTCAACGTCCCGTCCCGCCACGTCCCGTCCATTCCCGCCACGTCCCGTCCCGCCACGTCCTGTCCCTTCCCGCCACGTCCCGTCCCGCAACGTCCCATCCCGTCCCGCCTCATCCCGTCCCGTTCCTCCCCATCCCGCCCCGTTCGCCGCGTCCCGTCCCGCCACGTCCCGTTCCGCCCCGTCCTTTCCAGCCACGTCCCGTCCCGCCACGTCCCGTCCCGCCACGTCCTGTCCATTCCGCCACATCCCGTCCCGTCCGTCCCCATCACGCCCTGTCCCGTCCCTCCCCGTCCCGCCCCTTCCCGTCCTGCAAACTCCCGTCCCGCCACGTTCCGTTCATCCCCGCCACGTCCCGTCCCGCAACATCCCGTCACCCCCCGTCCCTTCATGCCACCTCCAGTCCCGCCATGTCCCGTAATGTCCCGTCCCTTCCCGCCACATCCCATACCGCCACGTCACGTCCCGCCACGTCCCGTCCATTCCCGCCACGTCCCGACCCGTCCTCCCCATCCCGCCCCGTCCCGCATGTCCCGTCCGACACGTCCCGACATGTCCCGTCCATTCCCGCCACGTCCCGTCCCGCCACGTCACGTCCCGCCACGTCCCGTCCATTCCCGCCACGTCCCGTCCCGTCCCTCCCTATCCCGCCCGTCCCGCCACGTCCCGTTCGCCACGTCCCGTCCCGCCCCGTCCCTTCCTGCCACGTCCCGTCCCGCCACGTCCGTCATGTCCCGTACCTTCCCGCCACGTCCCGTACCGCGATGTCATGTCTCGCCACGTCCCGTCCATTCCCGCCCCGTCCGGGCAGCCCCGGCCCGCCACGTCCCGGCCTGCAACGTCCCGTCCCGCCACGTCCCGTCCCTTCCCGCCACGTCCCGTACCTCCACGTCACGTCTCGCCACATCCCGTCCATTCCCGCCACGTCCTGTCCCATCCCTCCCCATCTCGCCCCATCCCGCCCGTCCCGTCATGTCCCGTCCCTTACCGCCACGTCCCGTACCGCCACATCACGTCCCGCCAAGTCCAGTCCATTCCCGCCACGTCCCGTCGCGTCCCTCCCCATCCCGCCCCGTCCAGCCATGTCCCGTCCCGCCACGTCCCGTCATGTCCCATCCATTCCCGCCACGTCCTGTCCCGTCCCTCCACGATCGTCCCGTACCGCCACGTACCGTCACGTCCCGTCCCGCCCCGTCCCTTCCCGCCACGTCTCGTCCCGCCACGTCCCGTCCCTTCCCGCCTCATCCCGTCCCGTCCAGCCCCGTCCCTCCAGCAACGTCCCGTTCCGCCACCTGCCGTTCATTTCCGCCACATGCCGTCCCGTCCCTCCCCATCCCGCCCCGTCCCGCCACGTCCCGTCACGTCCCGTCCCTTCCCGCCTCATCACGTCCCGTCCAGCCCCGTCCCTCCAGCAACGTCCCGTTTCGCCACGTGCCGTTCATTTCCGCCACATGCCGTCCCGTCCCTCCCCATCCCGCCCGTCCCGCCACGTCCCGTCACGTCCCGTCCCTTCCCGCCTCATCCCGTCCCGTCCAGCCCCGTCCCTCCAGCAACGTCCCGTTTCGCCACGTGCCGTTCATTTCCGCCACATGCCGTCCCGTCCCTCCCCATCCCACCCCGTCCCGCCACGTCCTGTCCCGCCCCGTCCCTTCCCGCCACGTCCCGCCCGCCACGTCCCGTCCTTTCCGCCTCATCCCGTCCCGTCCCGCCCCGTCCCGTCCCGCCACGTCCCGTCCCGCCACGTCCCGTCATGTCCCGTCCTTTCCTGCCACGTTCCGTCCCGCCACGTCCCGTCATTTCCCGTCCTTTCCCACCACGTCCCGTCCCGCCACGTCCCGTCCCGCAACGTCCCGTCCCGCCATGTCCGGTCCCGTCCGCCAAGTCCCTTCATGTCCCGTCCTTTCCCGCCACGTCCCGTCCCGCCACGTCCCGTCATGTCCCGTCCTTTCCCGCCACGTCCCGTCCCGCCACGTCCCGCCACGTCCCTTCATGTCCCGTCCCTTCCCGCCACGTCCCATACCGCCACGACACGTCCGCAAAGTCTCGTCCATTCCCGCCACGTCCCGTCCCGCCACGTCCTTTCCCGCCCCGTCTCTTCCTGCCACGTCCCGTCCCGCCACGTCCACTCATGTCCCGTGCCTTTCCGCCACGTCCCGTAACGCCACGTCACGTCCCTCCAAGTCCGGTCCATTCCCGCCACATCCCGTCCCGTCCCTCCCCATCCCGCCCCGTCCTGCCATGTCCCGTCCCGCCACGTCCTCTACCGCCACGTCACGTCCCGCCACGTCCCGTCCATTCCCGCCACATCCCATCCCGTCCCGCCCCGTCCCTCCAGCAACGTCCCATACCGCCACGTCCCGTCCATTCCCGCCACGTCCCGTCCCGTCCCTCCCCATCCCGCACCGTCCCGCCACATCCTGTCCCGCCCCGTCCCGCCACGTCCCGTCCCGCTACGTCCCTTCCCTTCGCGCCTCATCCCGTCCCGTCCGTCCCCATCCCGCCGCGTCCCGGCCCGCCCCGACCCGCCACGTCCCGTCCCGCAACGTCCCGTCCCGCCATGTCCCATCCAGTCCGGCCACGACCCGTCCCGCCACGTCCCGTCATGTCCCGTCCTTTCCCGCCACGTCCCGTCCCGTCATGTCCCGTCCCGTCCCGCCTCGTCCCTCCAGCAACGTCCCATCCCGCCACGTCCCGTCCATATCCGCCACGTGCCGTCCAGTCCTTCCCCATCCCGCCCTATTCCGTCCCGCCCCGTCTCGCCACGTCCCGTCCCTCAACGTTCCGTCCCGCCACGTCCCGTCCATTCCCGTCACGTCCCGTTCCGCCACGTCCTGTCCCTTCTCGCCACGTCAAGTACCGCCACGTCCAGTCCCGTGACGTCCCGTCCCATCCCGCCACGTCCCATCCCGCCACGTCCCGTCCATTCCCGCCGCGTCCCGTCCTTTCCCTCCCCATCCCGCCCCGTGCCGCCACGTCCCGTCCCGCCAAGGCCCGTCATGTCCCGTCCCTTCCTGCCACGTCCCGTAACACCACGTCCCGTCCCGCCACGTCCCGTCACGTCCCTCCCCATCCATTCCCGTCACATCCCGCCACGTCCCATCAAGTCCCGTCCCTTCCCGCCACGTCCCGTCCCTCCTCGTCCCGCCACGTCCCGTCTTGCCACGTCCCGTCCATTCCCGCCACGTCCCGTCCCGTCCCGCCCCGTCCCTTCTTGTCACGTCCCGTCCCGCCACGTCCCGTCATGTCCTGTCCCTTCCCGCCTCATCCCGTCCCGTCCCGCCCCGTCCCTCCAGCAACGTCCCGTCCCGCCACGTCCCGTCCATTCCCGCCACGTCCTGTCCCTCCCCATCCCGCCACGTCCCGTCATGTCCCGTCCCTTCCTGCCACGTCCCATACCGCCACGTCACGTCCCTCCACGTCCCGTCCATTCCCGCAACGTCTCGTCTCGTCCCTCCCCATCCCGCCCCGTCACGTCCCGCCCCGTCCCGCCACGTCCCGTCCTGCCACGTCCCGTCCCTCCCCGTCCCTTCCCGCCACGTCCCGTCCTGTCCCTACTCATCCCGCCCTGTCCCGTACCGCCCCGCCCCGTCCCGCCACGTCCCGTCCATTCCCGCCACGTCCCGTCCCACCACGTTCCGTCCATTCCCGCCACGTCCCTTCCCGTCCCTCCCCATCCCGCCCCGTCCCGCAATGTCCCGTCCCGCCACGTCCCGTCATGTCCCGTCCCTTCCGCCACGTCCCGTAATGCTACGTCACGTCCCCCCCGTCCCGTCCCTTCCCGCCACGTCCCGCCACGTCCCGTCCCTTCCCGCCACGTCCCATTCTACCACCTCACGTCCCGCCACGTCCCGTACCACCACGTCACATCCCACTACGTCCCTTCCGCAACGTCCCATCCCGCCACGTCC
Source organism: Nyctereutes procyonoides (assembly GCF_905146905.1). Classification (NCBI taxonomy): domain Eukaryota; kingdom Metazoa; phylum Chordata; class Mammalia; order Carnivora; family Canidae; genus Nyctereutes; species Nyctereutes procyonoides. The sequence goes on along the minus strand of NW_026574992.1, from coordinate 13,201 downwards.
TGTCCATTCCCGCGACGTCCCGTCCCGTCCCTTCCCGTCCCGCCCCGTCCCGCCACGTCCCGTCCCCCAACGTCCCAGCCCTTCCCGCCTCATCCCGTCCCGTCCCTCCCCATCCCGCCCCGTTCGCCACATCCCATCCCGCCACGTCCCGTTCCGCCCCGTCCCTTCCAGCCACGTCCCGTCCCGCCACGTCCCATCACGTCCCATCCCTTCCCGCCACATCCCGTCCCTTCCCATCCCGCCCCGTCCCGCCACATCCCGTCCCGCCACGTCCCGTCATGTCCCGTCCCTTCCCGCCACGTCCCATACCGCCACGTCACGTCCCGCCACGTCCCGTCCCGACCCTCCCCATCCCGCCCCGTCCTGCCATGTCCCGTCCCGCCACGTCCCGTCATGTCCCGTCCCTTCGCCCACGTCCTGTCCCGCAACGTCCCGTCCCGCCACGTGCCGTCCATTCCCGCCACGTCACGTCCCGTCTCTCCCGATCCCGCCCCGTGCCGCCACGTCCCATCCCGCCATGTCCCGTCATGTCCCGTCCCTTCCTGTCACGTCCCGTACCACCACGACCCGTCCCGCCACGTCCCGTCCATTCCCGCCACGTCCCTTCCTGTCCCTCCCCATCCCGCCCCGTCCCGCAATGTCCCGTCCCGCCACGTCCCGTCATGTCCCGTCCCTTCCGCCACGTCCCGTAATGCTGCGTCACGTCCCGCCACGTCCCGTCCCTTCCCGCCACGTCCCGCCACGTCCCGTCCCTTCCCGCCATGTCCCATTCTACCACCTCACGTTCCGCCACGTCCCGTACCGCCACGTCACGTCCCACTACGTCCCGTCTTGTCCCGCCCCGTCCCTTCCTGCCACGTTCCTTCCCGCCACGTCCCGTCATGTCCGGTCCCTTCCAGCCACGTCCGCCCCGCCACGTCCCGTCCCGCCTCGTCCCTTCCATTCCCGCCTCATCCCGTCCCGTCACTTCCCGACCCGTCCCCATCCCGCCCTGTCCCGTCCCGCCCCGTCTCGCCACGTCCCGTCCCGCAACGTCCCGTCCGTTCCAGCCACGTCCCGTCCGTTCCAGCCACGTCCCGTCCCGCACGGGCCGTCCTGCCACGTCCCGTCCATTCCAGCCACGTCCCGTCCCGCCACGTCCCGTCCCGCCATGTCCCGTCATGTCCCGTCCCTTCCAGCCACGTCCGCCCCGCCACGTCCCGTCCCGCCTCGTCCCGTCCATTCCCGCCTCATCCCGTCCCGTCCCTTCCCGCCCCGTCCCCATCCCGCCCTGTCCCGTCCCGCTCTGTCTCGCCAAGTCCCGTCCCGCCACGTCCTGTCCCGCCACATCCCGTCCATTCCCGCCACGTCCCGTCCCGCACGGGCCGTCCTGCCACGACCCGTCCATTCCAGCCACGTCCCGTCCCGCCACGTCCCGTCCCGCCACGGCCCGTCCCGACACTCCCCATCCCGCCCCGTCCCGCCATGTCCCGTCCCGTCCCACCCCGTCCCGCCACGTCCAGTCCCGCAACATCCCTTCCCTTCGCGCCTCATCCCGTCCCGTCCGTCCCCATCCCGCCGCGTCCCGGCCCGCCCGGTCCCGCCGCGTCCCGTCCCGCAACGTCCCGTCCCGCCATGTCCCGTCCAGTCCGGCCACGTCCTGTCCCTCCACGTCCCATCATGTCCCTTCCTTTCCCGCCACGTCCCGTCCCGCCACGTCCCTTCATGTCCCGTCCCTTCCCGCCACGTCCCATACCGCCACGACACGTCCCGCAAAATCCCGTCCATTCCCGCCACGTCCTGTCCCGCCACGTCCTTTCCCGCCCCGTCCCTCCCTGCCACGTCCCGTCCCGCCACGTCCAGTCATGTCCCGTGCCTTTCCGCCACGTCCCGTAACGCCACGTCACGTCCCACCAAGTCCGGTCCATTCCCGCCACGTCCCGTCACGTCCCGTCCCTTCCCGCCTCATCCCGTCCCTCCGCATCCCGCCCTGTCACGCCTCGTCCCGTCCCGCCACGTCCCGTCATGTCTCGTCCCTTCCCGCCATGTCCCGTACCACCACGTCCCGTCCTGCCACGTTCCGTACATTCCCGCCACGTCCCGTCCCGTCCCTCCCCATCCCGCCCCGTCCCGTCCCGCCCAGTCCCTTCCCGCCACGTCCCGTCCCGCCACGTCCCGTCATGTCCCGTCCCTTCCTGCCATGTCCCGTCCCGCCACGTACTGTCATGTCCCGTTCCTTCGTCCTGTACCGCCACGTCCCGTCATGTCCCGTCCCTTCCCACCTCATCCCACCCCGTCCTTTCCAGCCAGGTCCCGTCCCGCCACGTCACGTCACGTCCCTCCCCATCCCGTCCCGTCACGTCCCGCCACGTCCCGTCATGTCCCGTCCCTTCCCGCCACTTCCAATACCGCCACGTCCCGTCCCGCCACGTTCCGTTCATTCCCGCCACGTCCCGTCCCGTCCCTCCCCATCCCGCCCCGTCCCGCCACGTCCCGTCCCGCCACGTCCCGTCCATTCCCGCCGCATCCCGTCCCGTCTCTACCCATCCCGCCCCGTCAGGTCCCGCCACGTCCCGCCACGTCCTGTCCATTCCCCGCACGTCCCGTCCCGCCACGTCCCGTCACGTCCCGTCCCGCCCCGTCCCTTCCCGCCACATCCCGTCCCGCCACGTCCCGTCACATCCCTCTCCATCCCGCCCCGTCCCGTCCCGTCAAGTCCTGTCACTTCCTGCCACGTCCCGTCCCGCAACGTCACGTCCCGCCACGTCCCGGCACGTCCCATCCCGCCCCGTCCCGCCACGTCCCGTCCCGCCACTTTCCGCAACGTCCGGTCGATTCCCGCCACGTCCCGTCCCGCCACGTCCCTTCCCGCCATGTTCCGCAACATCCCGTCCCTTCCCGCCAAATCCCGTCCCTTCCCGCCACGTCCTGTACCGCCCTGTCCCGCCCTGTCTCTTCCCGTCCCATCCCTTCCCTCCTCATTCCGTTGGTCCCGTCCCACCACGTCCTGTACCTCCACGTCCCGTCCCGCCACGTCCCGTCAGGTCCCGTCCCGCCCCGTCCCTTCCTGCCACGTTCCTTCCCGCCACGTCCCGTCATGTCCCATCCCTTCCCGCCACGTCCGCCCCGCCACGTCCCATCCCGCCTCGTCCCGTCCATTCCCGCCTCATCCCGTCCCGTCCCTTCCCGCCCCGTCCCTTCCCGCAACGTCCCGTCCCGCCACGTCCCGTCCATTTCCGCCACGTCCCGTCCCGTCCGTTCCCATCCCGCCCTGTCCCGTCCCGCCCCGTCTCGCCACATCCCGTCCCGCAACGTCCCGTCCCGTCCCTCCCCATCCCGCCATGTCCCGTCCCGCCAGGTCCCGTCATGTCCCGTCCAGCCACATCCCGTCACGTCCCGTCCCGCCCCGTCCCTTCCCTTCCCGCCACGTCCCGTCCCGCCACGTCCAGTCACGTCTCGTCCCTTCCCGACACATCCCGTCCCGTCCTGTCCCGCCCCGTCACTTCCCGCAACGTCCCGTCCCGCCACGTCCAGTCCATTCCCGCCACATCCTGTCCCGTCCCTCCCCATCCCGCCCCGTCGCGCCACGTCCCGTCCCGCCACGTCCCGTCATGTCCCGTCCCTTCCCGCCACGTCCCCTACCACCAAGTCACGTCCCACAACGTCCCGTCCCTTCCCGCCCCGTCCCTTCCCGTACGTCCCGTCCCGCCACTTCCCGTCACGTCCCGTCCCTTCCCGCCTCATCCCGTCCCGTCCCGTACCGCCCCGTCCCTTCCCGCAACGTCCCGTCCCGCCACGTCCCGTGCATTCCCGCCGCGTCCCGTCCCGTCCCTCCCCATCCCGCCCCGTGCCGCCACGTCCCGTCCCGCCATGTCCCGTCATGTCCCGTCCCTTCCCGCCACCTCCCGTACCACCACGTCCCGCCCCGCCACTTCCCGTCACGTCCCGTCCCGCCCCGTCCATTCCCGCCGCGTCCCGTCCCGTCCCTCCACATCCCGCCCCGTGCCACCACGTCCCGTCCCGCCATGTCCCGTCATGTCCCGCCCGTCTCGCCACGTCCGGTCCCTCAACGTCCCGTCCCGCCACGTCCCGTCACGTCCCTTCCCGCCACGTCCCGTCCCGTCCCGTCCCGCCCCGTTCCTCCAGCAACGTCCCGTCCCGCCACGTCCCGTCCATTTCCGCCAGGTCCCGTCCCGTCCGTCCCCATCCCGCCCCGTCCCGGCCCGCCCCGTCCCGCCACGTAATGTCCCGCAACGTCCCGTCCCGCCATGTCCCGTCCATTCCCGCCACGTCCCGTCGCGCCACGTCCTGTCCCGCCACGTCCTTTCCCGCCACGTCCCTTCCTGCCACGTCCCGTCCCGCCACGTCCACTCATGTCACGTGCCTTTCCGCCACGTCCCGTAACGTCACGTCACGTCCCACCAATTCCCGTTCATTCCCGCCACGTCCCGTCCCGTACCTCCCCATCCCGCCCCGTCCCGCCATGTCCCGTCCCGCCACGTCCCGCCACGTCCCGTCCCTTCCCGCCACGTCCCGTCCCGCCACGTCCCGTCATGTCCCGTCCCTTCCCGCCACGTCCCATACCGCCACGACACGTCCCGCAACGTCCCGTCCCTACCCGCCACGTCCCGTTCCTCCACGTCCCGTCCCGCCCAGTCCCTTCCTGCCACGTCCCCTCCCGCCACGTCCGTCATGGCCCTTCCCTTCCCGCCACGTCCCGTACCACGATGTCATGTCTCGCCACGTCCCGTCCCGTCCCTCCCCATCCCGCCCCGTCCCGCCACATCCCGTCAGGTCCCGTCCCTTCCGCCACGTCCCGTAATGCTACTTCACGTCCCGCCACGTCCCGTCCCTTCCCGCCACGTCCCGCCACGTCCCGTCCCTTTCCGCCACGTCCCACTCTACCACCTCACGTCCCGCCACTTCCCATACCACCAAGTCACGTCCCACTATGTCCCGTCCCGCCCCGTCCCTTCCTGCCACGTTCCTTCCCGCCACGTCCCGTCATGTCCCGTCCCTTCCAGCCTCGTCCGCCCCGCCACGTCCCGTCCCTTCCCGCCCCGTCCCCATCCCGCCCTGTCCCGTCCTGCTCTGTCTCGCCACGTCCCGTCCTGCAACGTCCCGTCCCGCCACGTCCCGTCCATTCCCGCCACGTCCCGTCCCGCACGGGCTGTCCTGCCACGTCCCGTCCATTCCAGCCACGTCCCATCCCGCCACGGCCCGTCCCGCCACGGCCCGTCCCGAACCTCCCCATCCCGCCCCGTCCCGCCATGTTCCGTCCCGTCCCACCCCATCCCGCCACGTCCCGTCCCGCAACGTCCCTTCCCTTCGCGCCTCATCCCGTCCCGTCCGTCCCCATCCCGCCGCGTCCCGGCCCGCCCCGTCCCGCCGCGTCCCGTCCCGCAAAGTCCCGTCCCGCCATGTCCCGTCCAGTCCGGCCACGTCCTGTCCCTCCACGTCCCGTCATGTAACGTCCTTTCCCGCCACGTCCCGTCCCGCCACGTCCCTTCATGTCCCATCCCTTCCCGCCACGTCCCATACCGCCACGACACGTCCCGCAAACTCCCGTCCATTCCCGCCACGTCACGTCCCGCCACGTCCTTTCCCGCCCCGTCCCTTCCTGCCACGTCCCGTCCCGCCACGTCCAGTCATGTCCTGTGCCTTTCCGCCACATCCCGTAACGCCACGTCACGTCCCACCAAGTCCGGTCCATTCCCGCCACGTCCCGTCCCGTCCCTCCCATTCGCCACGTCCCGCCATGTCCTGTCCCGCCACGTCCTGTCCCGCCACGTCACGTCCCGCCATGTCCCGTCCCTTCCCGCCACATCCCGTCCCGCCACGTCCCGTCATGTCCCGTCCCGTCCCGCCCCGTCCCTCCAGCAACGTCCCATCCCGCCACGTCCCGTCCATTCCCGCCACGTCCCGTCCAGTCCGTCCCCATCCCGCCCTGTCCCGTCCCGCCCCGTCTCGCGACGTCCAGTCCCTCAACTTCCCGTCCCGCCTCATCCCGTCCCTTCCCGCCTCATCCCGTCCCGTCCCTTCCCGCCCCGTCCCTTCCGGCAACGTCCAGTCCCGCCACGTCCCGTCATGTCCCGTCCCTTCCGCCACGTCCCGTAATGCTACGTCATGTCCCGCCACGTCCCATCCCTTCCCGCCACGTCCCGCCACGTCCCGTCCCTTCCCACCACGTCCCATTCTACCACGTCACGTCCCACCACGTCCCGTCCCGCCACGTCCCGTACCACCACGTCACGTCCCACCACGTCCCGTCCCTTCCCGTACGTCCCGTCCCGCCACGTCCCGCCACGTCCCGTCCATTCCCGCCATGTCCCGTCCCGTCCTTCCCCATCCCGCCCCGTCCCGTCCCACCCCGTCCCGCCACGTCCCGTCCAGCATCGTCCCTTCCCTTCCCGCCTCATCCCGTCCCGTCCGTCCCCATCCCGCCCCGTCCCGTCCGTCCCCATCCCGCCCCGTCCCGGCCCGCCCCGGTCCGCCACGTTCCGGCCCGCAACGTCCCGTCCCGCCACGTCCCGTCCATTCCCGCCACGTCCCGTCCCGCCCCGTCCCGTCCCGCCACGTCCTTTCCCGCCCCGTCCCTTCCTGCCACGTTCCGTCCCGCCACGTCCCGTCCTGTCCCGTGCCTTTCCGCCACGTCCCCTAACGCCCCGTCACGTCCAGCCAAGTCCCGTCCATTCCGCCACGTCCCATCCCTCCCCATCCCGCCCCGTCCCGTCATATCCTGTCCCGCCACGTCCCGTCATGTCCCGTCCCTTCCCGCCACGTCCCGTCCCGCCACGTCCCGTCCTGTCCGTCCCCATCAAACCCCGTCCCGCCACGTCCCGTCCCGCCCCGTCCCTTCCTGCCACGTCCCTTCCTGCCACGTCCCGTCATATCCCGTCCCTTCCCGCCATGTCCCGTACCACCACGTCACATCCCGCGACGTCCCAAAACGTCCCGTCCCGCCACGTCCCGTCACGTCCCTTCCCGCCACGTCCCGTCCCGTCCCGTCCCACCCCGTTCCTCCAGCAACGTCCCGTCCCGCCACGTCCCGTCCATTTCCGCCAGGTCCCGTCCCGTCCGTCCCCATCCCGCCCCGTCCCGGCCCGCCCCGTCCCGCCACGTAATGTCCCGCAACGTCCCGTCCCGCCATGTCCCGTCCATTCCCGCCACGTCCCGTCCCGCCACGTCCTGTCCCGCCACGTCCTTTCCCGCCACGTCCCTTCCTGCCACGTCCCGTCCCGCCACGTCCAGTCATGTCACGTGCCTTTCCGCCACGTCCCGTAACGTCACGTCACGTCCCACCAATTCCCGTTCATTCCCGCCACGTCCCGTCCCGTACCTCCCCATCCCGCCCCGTCCCGCCATGTCCCGTCCCGCCACGTCCCGTCATGTCCCGTCCATTCCCGCCACATCCTGTCCCGTCCCTCCCCGTCTCGTCCCGTACCGCCACGTCCCGTCCCGCCCCGTCCCTTCCCGCCACGTCCTGTCCCGCCACGTCCCGTCCCTTCCCGCCTCATCCCGTCCCGTCCCGCCCCGTCCCTCCAGCAACGTCCCGTCCCGCCACGTCCCGTTTATTTCCGCCACATGCCGTCCCGTCCGTCTCAATCCCGCCCTGTCCCGCCCCGCCCCGTCTCGCCACGTCCCGTCCCTCAACGTCCGGTCCCGCCAAGTCCCGTCCATTCCCGCCACGTCCCTTCCCGCCACGTCCCGTACAGCGATGTCAAGTCCCGCCACGTCCCGCCACGTCCCGTCCCGTCCCTCCCCATCCCGCCCCGTCCCGCCACGGCCCGTCACGTCCCGTCCCTTCCCGCCTCGTCCCGTCCCGTCCCGTACTGCCCCGTCCCTTCCCGCAACGTCCCGTCCCGCCACGTCCCGTCCATTCCCGCGGCGTCCCATCCCATCCCTCCACATCCCACCCCATGCCATCACGTCCCGTCCCGCCGTGTCCCGTCCATTCCCGCCTCGTCCCGTCCCGTCCCTTCCCGCCCCGTCCCTTCCGGCAACGTCCCGTCCCGCCTCGTCCCGTCCATTCCCGCCACGTCCCTTCCCGTCCCTCCCCATCCCGCCCCGTCCCGCAATGTCCCATCCCGCCACGTCCCGTCATGTCCCGTCCCTTCCGCCACGTGCCGTAATGCTACGTCACGTCCCGGCACGTCCCGTCCCTTCCCGTCACGTCCCGCCACGTCCCGTCCTTTCCCGCCACGTCCCGTCCCGTCCTTCCCCATCCCGCCCCGTCCTGTCCCGCCCCGTCCCGCCACGTCCCGTTACGCCACGTCCCGTCCCGCCCCGTCCCTTCCTGCCACGTCCCATCCCGCCACGTCCGTCATAGCCCGTCCCATCCCGCCACGTCCCGTACCGCGATGTCATATCTCGCCACGTCCCGTCCATTCCCCCACGTCCCGTCCCGTCCCTCCCCATCCCGTGCCGTCCCGCCACGTCCCGTCCCGCCATGTCCCGTCCCGTCCCGCCCCGTCCCGCCACGTCCCGTCCCGCAACGTCCCTTCCCTTCGCGCCTCATCCCGTCCCGTCCGTCCCCATCCCGCCGCATCCCGCCACGTCCCGTCCCGCCACGTCCCGTCCCGCAACGTCCCGTCCCGACATGTCCCGTCCAGTCCGGCTACGTCCCGTCCCGCCACGTCCCGTCCCACCACGTCCCGTCCTTTCCCGCCACGTCCCGTCCCGCCACGTCCTGTCATTTCCCGCCACGTCCCGTCCTGCCACGTCCCGTCCATTCCAGCCACGGCCCGTCCCGCCACGGCCCGTACAGACCCTCCCCATCCCGCCCCGTCCCGCCATGTCCCGTCCCACCACGTCCCGTCATGTCCCGTCCCTTCGCCCACGTCCTGTCCCCCCACGTCCCGTCCTGCCACGTCCCGTCCCGTCCCTCCCCATCCCGCACCGTCCCGTCCCGCCCCGTCCCGCCACGTCCCGTTACGCCACGTCCCGTCCCGCCCCATCCCTTCCTGCCCCGTCCCGTCCCGCCACTTCCGTCATGGCCCGTCCCATCCCGCCACGTCCCGTACCACGATGTCATATCTCGCCACGTCCCGTCCATTCCCGCCACGTCCCGTCCCGTCCCTCCCCATCCCGCGCCGTCCCGCCACATCCCGCCACGTCCCTTTCCGCCATGTCCCGTCCCGTCCCGCCCGTCCCGCCACGTCCCGTCCCGCAACGTCCCTTCGCTTCGCACCTCATTCCGTCCCGTCCGTCCCCATCCCGCCGCGTCCCGGCCCGCCCCGTCCCGCCACGTCCCGTCCCGCAACGTCCCGTCCCGCCATTTCCCGTCCAGTCCGGCCACGTCCCGTCCCGCCACGTCCCGTCCTTTCCCGCCACGTCCCGTCCCGCCACATCCCGTCCTTTCCCGCCACGTCCCGTCCCGCAACGTCCCGTCCCGCCATGTCCCGTTCAGTCCGGCCATGTCCCGTCCCGCCATGTCCCGTCATGTCCCGTCCTTTCCCGCCACGTCCCGTCCCGCCACGTCCCGTCATTTCCCGTCCTTTCCCACCACGTCACGTCCCACAACGTCCCGTCCCGCCATGTCCCGTCCAGTCAGGCCACGTCCCGTCCCGCCACGTCCCGTCACGTCCCGTCCTTTCACGCCACGTCCCGTCCCGCCACGTCCCGTCATTTCCCGTCCTTTCCCGCCACGTCCCGTCCCGCCACGTCCCGTCATTTCCCGTCCTTTCCCGCCACGTCCCGTCCCGCCACGTCCCGTCATGTCCCGTTCTTTCCCGCCACGTCCCGTCCCGCCACGTCCCTTCATGTCCCGTCCCTTCCCGCCACGTCCCATACCGCCACGACACGTCCCGCAATGTCCCGTCCATTCCCGCCACGTCCCGTCCCGCCACGTCCTTTCCCGCCCCGTCCCTTCCTGCCACATCCCGTACTACCACGTCCCGTCCCGCCACGTCCCGTCCATTCCCGCCACGTCCCGTCCCGCCACGTCAAGTCCCGCCACGTCCCGTCCCTTCACGCCACGTCCCGTCCCGCCACGTCCCGTCATGTCCCGTCCCTTCCCGCCACGTCCCGTCCCGCCACGTCCCGTCCATTCCCGCCACGTGCCTTCCCGTCCGTCCCCATCCCGCCCCGTCACGTCCGGCCCCGTCCCGCCACGTCCCGTCCATTCCCGCCACGTCCCTTCCCGTCCCTCCCCATCCCGCCCCGTCCCGCAATGTCCCGTCCCGCCACGTCCCGTCATGTCCCATCCCTTCCGCCACGTCCCGTAATGCTACGTCACGTCCCGCCACGTCCCGTCCCTTCCCGCCACGTCCCATTCTACCACGTGACGTCCCACCACATCCCGTCCCGCCAAGTCCCGTCATGTCTCGTCACGTCCCGACACGTCCCGTCCCGCCTCGTCCCGTCCATTCCCGCCTCATCCCGTCCCGTCCCTTCCCGCCCCGTCCCTTCCGGCAACGTCCCGTCCCGTCATGTCCCGTCCATTCCCGCCACGTCCCGTCCCGTCCGTCCCCATCACGCCCCGTCCCGTCCCGCCCCGTCCCGCCACATCCCGTCCGTCAACGTCCCGTCCCGCCACGTCCCGTCCATTCCCGCCACGTCCCTTCCCGTCCCTCCCCATCCCGCCCCGTCCCGCAATGTCCCATCCCGCCACGTCCCGTCATGTCCCGTCCATTCCCGCCACGTCCCTTCCCGTCCCTCCCCATCCCGCCCCGTCCCGCAATGTATCATCCCGCCACGTCCTGCCACGTCCCATCCCTTCCTGCCACGTCCCGCCACGTCCCGTCCCTTCCCGCCACGTCCCGTCCCGCCACGTCCCGTCATGTCCCGTATTTCCCGACACGTCCCGTCCCGCCACTTCCCGTCATGTCCCATCCTTTCCCGACACGTCCCGTCCCGCCACGTCCCTTCATGTCCCGTCCCTTCCCGCCACGTCCCATACCGCCTCAACACGTCCCGCAATGTCCCGTCCATTCCCGCCACGTCCCGTCCCGCCACGTTCCATTCATTCCCGCCACGTCCAGTCCCGTCCCTCCCCATCCCGCCCCGTCCCGTCCCGCCACGTCCCGTCCCGCCACGTCCCTTCCCGCCCCGTCCCTTCCCGCCTTGTCCCGTCCCGCCACGTCCCGTCACGTCACGTCCCGCCTCGTCCCGTCCCGCCACGTCCCGTCCCTTCCTGCCACGTACCGTCCCGCCACGACCCGTCCCGCCACGTCCCTTCTTGCCACGCCCGTCCCGCCACGTCCCGTCATGTCCCGTCCATTCCCGCCAAGTCCCGTCCCGCCAAGTCCCGTCATGTCCCGTCCCTTCCCGCCTCATCCCGTCCCTCCCGATCCCGCCCCGTCCCGCCAAGTCCCGTCCCGCCCCGTCCCGCCGAGTCCCGTCCCGCCACATCCCGTCCATTCCCGCCACGTCCCGTCCATCCCCATCCCGCCACGTCCCGCCATGTCCCGTCCCGCCACGTCCCGTCATGTCCCGTCCATTCCCGCCACGTCCCTTCCCGTCCCTCCCCATCCCGCCCCGTCCCGCAATGTCCCATCCCGCCACGTCCCGCCACTTTCATCCCTTCCCGCCACGTCCCGCCACGTCCCGTCCCTTCCCGCCACGTCCCGTCCCGCCACCTCCCGTCATGTCCCATCCTTTCCCGCCACGTCCCGTCCCGCCACGTCCCGTCATGTCCCGTCCTTTCCCGCCACGTCCCGTCCCGCCACGTCCCGTCATGTCCCGTCCTTTTCCGCCACGTCCCGTCCCGCCACGTCCCTTCATGTCCCGTCCCTTCCCGCCACGTCCCGTACCGCGATGTCATATCTCGCCACGTCCCGTGCATTCCCGCCACGTCCCGTTCCGTCCCTCCCCATCCCGCGCCGTCCCGCCACATCCCGCCACGTCCCGTCCCGCCATGTCCCGTCCCGTCCCACCCCGTCCCGCCACGTCCCGTCCCGCCACGTCCCGTCATGTCCCGTCCTTTCCCGCCACGTCCCGTCCCGCCACGTCCCGTCATGTCCCGTCCTTTCCCGCCACGTCCCGTCCCGCCACGTCCCGCCACGTCCCGTCCGTTCCCCCCACGTTCCGTCCCGCCACGTCCCGTCATGTCCCGTCCTTTCCCGCCACGTCCCGTCCCGCCACGTCCCGTCATGTCCCGTCCTTTCCCGCCACGTCCCGTCCCGCCACGTCCCTTCATGTCCCGTCCCTTCCCGCCACGTCCCATACCGCCACGACACGTCCCGCAAAGTCCCGTCCCTTCCCACCACGTCCCGTACCGCGATGTCATGTCTCGCCACGTCCAGTCCATTCCCGCCCCGTCCGGGCAGCCCCGGCCCACCACGTCCTGGCCTGCAACGTCCCGTCCCGCCACGTCCCATCCAGTCCCCCCACGTCCCGTCCCGCCCCCTCCCGTCCCGCCACGTCCTTTCCCGCCCCGTCCCTTCCTGCCAGGTCCCGTCCCGCCACGTCCCGTCCATTCCGGCCACGGTCCGTCCCGCCCGGTCCCGTCCCGCCACGTCTTTTCCCGCCCCGTCCCTTCCTGCCACGTCCCGTCCCGCCACGTCCTGTCATGTCCCATCCCTTCCCGCCACGTCCCGTCCCGCCACGTCCCGTCCCGCCACGTCCCGTCCATTCCCGCCACGTCCCGTCCCGTCCGTCCCCATCCCGCCCCGTCCCTTCATGTCCCGTCCCTTACCGCCACATCCCGTACCGCCACATCACGTCCCGCCAAGTCCATTCCGCCACGTCCCGTCGCGTCCCTCCCCATCCCGCCGAGTCCTGCAATTTTCCGTCCCGCCACGTCCCGTCATGTCCCGTCCATTCCCGCCACGTCCTGTCCCGTCCCTCCCCGTCTCGTCCCGTACCGCCACGTACCATCACGTCCCGTCCTGCCCCGTCCCTTCCCGCCACGTCCCGTCCCGCCACGTCCCGTCCCTTCCCGCCTCATCCCGTCCCGTCCCGCCCCGTCCCTCCAGCAACGTCCCGTCCCTCCACGTCCCGTTCATTTCCGCCACATGCCGTCCCGTCCGTTTCCATCCCGCCCAGTCCCGTCCCGCCCAGTCTCGCCACGTCCCGTCCCTCACGTCCGGTCCCGCCACGTCCCGTCCATTCCCGCCGCGTCCCTTCCCGCCACGTCCCGTACAGCGATGTCATGTCCCGCCCCGTCCCGCCACGTCCCGTCCCGTCCCTCCCCATCCCGCCCTGTCCCGCCACGTCCCGTCACGTCCCGTCCCTTCCAGCCTCATCCCGTACCGTCCCGTACCGCCCCGTCCCTTCCCGC